>NC_047110.1:96304466-96608181 GCF_902500255.1 Thalassophryne amazonica | reverse complement strand
CGCCTGTGAGCACTCCTTGTGGGAGGAGTCGTCCAGCCCCTCGTCGGAATTCCTTTGTCTGAGAAGTTGCTGAGAGACTGGCGCGTTGTTTGACCAAAATTTTTTCTAAACCTGTGAGACACATCGAAGTGGACACGGTTCGAAAAATTAAGCTGGTTTTCAGTGAAAATTTTCACGGCTGATGAGAGATTTTGAGGTGATACTGCAGCGCTCTCAGCCGCCGTCGTCAGCCTGTTCAAGCTGAAAACCTCCACATTTCAGGTTCTATTGATCCAGGACGTCGTGAGAGAACAGAGAAGTTTCAGAAGAAGTCGGTTTCAGCATTTTATCCGGATATTCCACTGTTAAAGGAGATTTTTTAATGAAAGACGTGCGAACGGGTCCGCGCGTCGGGACGCAGCCGCCGCGACGATCCGCCACAGGAAAAAGACCTCTGTTGAAAGCCTTGAGGACAAGTTGGAACATGTCCTGCCTGTTAAACAATTTCTCATATACTCACTCCACTGAAAGCCATCAAAAGCCGCCTGGATTTTACAAATGGTTATCAACACGGAGGTGTTTTTCCTGTGCCGCCGCACCGCGTCGGCTGCGTCCCGACGCGCGGATCCGTCCGCACGTCTTTCATTAAAAAAATCTCCTTTAACAGTGGAATATCCGGATAAAATGCTGAAACCGACTTCTTCTGAAACTTCTCTGTTCTCTCACGTCCTGGATCAATAGAGCCTGAAATGTGGAGGTTTTCAGCTTGAACAGGCTGACGACGGCGGCTGAGAGCGCTGAGCGACGTCTCGCACCGTGAAAAGTCCTTAAAGCAACAGAATCACCTCAAAATCTCTCATCAGCCGTTAAAATTTTCACTGAAAACCAGCTTAATTTTTCGAACCGTGTCCACTTCGATGTGTCTCACAGGTTTAGAAAAAAGTTTGATCAAACAACGCGCCAGTCTCTCAGCAACTTCTCAGACAAAGGAATTCCGACGAGGGCCTGGACAACTCCTCCCACAAGGTGTGCTCACAGGCGAATGACGTCACCGACAGGCGTGGAAAAACTCACGCATGCGCACGAGGGTTCAAGCATGTCTGACGTAAAAACATATGAATGAAATCCATATAGTTTTTGAAAAAAATAAAAAGGACCCTTACTTTATTGACAGCCCTCGTATGTATATATATATGTATATATACATATGTATATGTATATATGTATATATATATATATATATATATATATATATGTGTGTGTGTGTGTGTAAGGATTAAACAACGAGGAGCCGTGCATTATACAGTTTGAATGCACGACGCGGAGTGCATTCAAACCGTATAATGCACGGCTCCTCGTTGTTTAATCTGCTTATACCATGGTCCCACACAGTGAGCTAACACACAAATATTTATTTAAGTTAACAGAACTTGATAAAAATGCTAAGTATGTTATGTGTCGGACGCAGGACGGAGAACCGACCAGCGTTTGAAGGACCCAGTATAAAATAAGCAGAGCACGGTACAAAGGATAACTGAATTTAATAACATAACAGTGATGTGCAATATACAAACAAATAAGTGCGCGGTCTGGCGTGGTGGAATGCCGGTGTGCTCCCAGCAGCACTAACGGTCCAGAGCCAGAAACAGTTCGGACCCAAGGACCCCGCCGACACCCCCCAGGTGGCCGCGACAAACCGAGTCTGTGAAAGAAGAAACCATCATGTGAGTCCACACTCCACACACAGAGAGACCACTCAAAGGTGTACGCAAACAGCAAACACTTCCTGGCTTAATTACTAATCAGCTTCCCACCCTGCAGGCATGGAACACCCTGTTCAATTCTCCACTGCAGTGGAAGCTGATTAAACGACTAACATAACAGCTCAATATAATAAGGTGTGAGGGACACCACATTTACTGACTGTACTCATGTTAGTCACAAAACCTAACGTACCTCAGGAAGTATGCTGACGAGTGTGAGACCTCACCCCCTCCTCTTTCACAGACCATGGCATCAAACCTGGACGGTCTCTGCATCCATAATGATGAGATGGCTCTCAAGACGACGATCTCACCCGTCTGGTCACAAGGTCGAGTCTCTGGCAAATACATACTGTGTACTCCAGACTTAAATGCCACCATGCTCCAATCCGTGTAGATGCACCACAGCTGTGAGTCCTGATGAGCTGCACATGATCAGCCTCAGGTGATCAGGGTGAGGTCCTGATAACTCAGCCACACAGCCACTCAGTCCTAAACGCGTGCCACCTGGAAGGAAAAACAAAAGACAGAAACAGAAGACAGAAACAAAAAGCAGCCAGGCACCCCCAACCATACAACAAAGTATTTGGGACTGTTTTATGCCAGTCTCAAGATATTTTGCCTCCGATGCGCTTACCGTGTCTGCGGGCTCGCACCGCAGTGGGCCACTCACACCACCCTCTCTGCTGTGTGGAGCTGCGACCAACTGGCAACAGGTCCAGAAACTACGCTCGCTGTTTTGATGCAGAGCGCTCTGACAGCCCGCAAGGACAGAACTGTTCTCTTCTTCTTTCCCATCTTCAATCTTGTCCAGTTTGTCCGATGTTTAATCTTTACGCCGTTGCTTTTGCTGTTCTTCTCGTCTGCTCTCCTCCTCTTTCCATTCCTCAAACATTTTATTTTGGCCAAAAATATTAAAATTCACTTGGAAATCCATGTTTTATCGCGTTTCTGTCATTCACCTGTCAAAACACAGTTGATCTGCGCCAACTGATTTGTGCGTTGCTATGGTGATGACCCGAAACAGTGACTTAACTTGCCAAACTACGTGTGCATATACACGAAAATAATGCATGCCAGTTAGACATGTAATTCTCACTGACCATGGTATATATATATATATATATATATATATATATATATATATATATATATATATGTATATATATATATATATATATATATATATATATATATATATATATATATATATGTATATATGAGTATCCCACTTGTGGTGAAGCTTGGTTTGATGACTTGGACACACATGGTGCACAACCAGTTGCTTTGTGCTCCAGGAGGATCAAAAAGAGTTGTACACCCACCCAAAAGATTGAGCTTCTGTTCCTGCTGGACCCAACTGTCTCTGTCCTTGGGCAAAACACTTCATCTGCATTGTCTCAGTCTACCCAACTGTACATGGGCACTGGCCTTGGCTGAGGAATTAAGCTCATCCACCGCTTGCTGGGGATAAATAACCATCCTGATAGACGTCAGGATCGGTAGAAGAGTTATTTCTCACTCTTTTCAAAGGATGGTAAGTGAAGGGCTCCTCTGCAGTTCTTTATCTACCCCTCCCCACCTCCATCCCCAGATGGGGGAGAGGGGGGTGTCATCTCGGCATTTTTGATGTAACAACAACTTTGCCCTTTAATCATGCATAAAATCTGACTTCACTTCATAAAAGCTCCCCAAAGGACAAGAAGATATTTGCTTCACTTTTCCAAGGAGAAATCATCCAAAGGCACTAATATTTAGCGTCACACCATTCAGTAAATGAACAAATATGTGAATGAGAACCTTGGAGCATTCAGGAAACATTTCATAACAGGTTTGTTCATATTGTTTGTGACTTTAATGTGCCATAAGAAGACAGTAAGTTAAAATAGATTTTAGAGCCCTGTAACACCTTGACGATTTAGCCTGCATATGCTGACGTATTAAAAATACGATGAATAGCCTGGCATACGTCTAAAAAGTTATGGGTCAGTTTTGTATAAGTTAAGAGCACACTGAAGCATACTAGTATATGGCGTAGTACGGCGAGTTCTTCAAAACGTTTTGGCCAGGTACAATATTTTTGATGCGTATAACTTGTACGTCCTGCATACGCGGGCCATACATTGTAGGTACGTTATGCGATTGTTGAGACGTTTTTTGTAAGCTACTCATTAGTCAAAATACGTCCATCAATGCTGTCGAATGATTGGCTGAAAGCTGCAGTCATCTGAACAGTTCAGACTGTTTCAAATATTAAAACCATTCACACACCAAGTAAATATAAAGTCTCAAACCTACCTGTTCGTTTCATTTGGATTCATCATCACAGCCTGATGAAAACATATTCACATAAAGCATCCTGATTTTTGGAAAACGACATCTGAAAGTACTTTAATTCCTTGTCATGGCAGAAGAAACGTAGCATTTTAAAAGCAGTCTTCTGTGTTTGTCTGCTAACAGAACTACAATCAGTGCATATTTTTAATGGTAGGCTAAAGTAAGGTCAGATTTTGCAGTCATTCTAACTCTGTTATCATAGCATTGCCCTTTTGTTTTTACATTGCATGCAATGCTAATACTACTGTGAACAGTCTTACAAGACTCTTGCACTTTGAAGATGTGGAAGTAGGAGCATAAGACCTTAACTCATGTAATTCATAACATTAAAATCTGCCTATTGACTGGTCCATAGTACATTTAGCTTGATGCAGTCATTCACCTTAAAACCGATTTCAATTCATTTCAATGAATTGTTTCATCTGCTACTCTATAGACCAGAAATAATTCTTGATCTCTTACATTTAGACTGCGTTCAGAGAAAGATTAACCGACACTACTTGAAAACTCTGTAGGAAGTGATGTTGCGCCTCTCGCATCAATGAGCATGAGCCTTAATGTCTCCCCAATAATATTTCTGTGCCTCATTAGAACAATAAGAGGAACTAAATCTCCATCTCCACCTTCTGCTGGTTTGAGTAGTGCATTATACTTACAGAGTAGCGTGAGCAGGAGCGTTGCGAGCAGTGTTACAAGGCTGCCGTGGAGCGAGTGAGCAGAGCTGCAGTGCATCTTGTTCTTCTTGCAGACACACACCTGAACTTTGACCTCTGTGTTGCTGGATAAAGGTGGCACCCCCGAGTCAGGTGATGAGCAATGGGAGCTGGTAGTTTGCTTTCTTCAGACTGTGCAATAGCATGATTTGAGAGTGCGTGGCTGAAGGCGACACACAGGGGAAGCAAAGGTCAAAAATGGCAGTAAAAAATGATCACAGCAGATTAATCGTCTATTTACTTCACAGCGCCTGCTCTACACAAACTACTTCAAAAAACACAATTAAAAGTTGACAAACAGCTTAACTTCTAAACCATTCGTGACAAGGAATGAGCCCAAAACTGGTGCCATTTGAAATGCGTGAGACTCTTACACATTGTTGCATCACATTTAGAAAGTAAACACACAAACTAAATGACATCATGCTGAAATATGCATCAGTATGCAAAACTGCACATTATATTAGCCTGCAACTGCTGCTCACAGCAGCGAGGATAGCGTTGGAGCTATCAGAATATTTACATTATCCAAAGGCAACAGCCAACATTTTAACACGACGAATCTCAATGTTTATTCTGAAAATTACAGAAGGTGGTGTGAGACTCAAATATATTCAAACCCTGAAGTGTGAAATATTCGAATACACAAACAGCTGACTGATGTCACCACCTAGTTTTCCACACAACAGAAAGATTTTGTTTTGTTGTTGGTGAGATTAAATTAATTTACCTGCATGCAAATTAGCTTTAATACTAAATTATTTACACTTCAGCCACCTGCGCATTGAAATCATAATACATAAAGACTTTTAGTAAAACCACTTCACTGAAGAAAGATCTGTAATAGGCACATACCCAAAGTGTCATGAATCAAAGGGTCAGGGATGCCTTTGACCAAAATAATGTACCAACACACACACACGCACAAACTCAATGGAGGATTAAATGAACAGATTGCCAGATTGAGTGTCTCATAGCAGATGCAGCATTAAAGAGAAAGACTTCACATGCTCATATAATTCATGTTTTGTCCAACCTAATATACCATTCTGAAGGTCAATGGCCATTTGAAACAAAGATTTAAAAATATTTCATTTACCAAATCAAGTCAAGGAAAATGTGCTAGTGCTGCACTTCACTGCATCCATGATAACACAAATAGTGGTGCAGCGTAGCTAAAATTTCCATAAAAATTGTTAATTTTGTGATAAACGCATGGAATTTGGCACACATATTCTAAATTAACTAATGTTTATTTTGAGATATGGAACCATCCTGGACCTGACCTATAATGAGCTACAGGGGTCAAAAGTTTTGGTAAATTGGAACAACTTATTGCAAATTATTGGTTGAGTTAATAGCATTTTTAAAAGGAATAGTTTGCACCATCTAACATGCTTAGTTATCATGTTACGGGGTAACATATGTCATACGTCATACAACCCAGTGGACGTCGACCTTGTTTGACTTTTACTTTGGAGACCAAGCATTCAACACAGTCAAAACTATTCCATTTATTAATCCTTTAATTTTAAACAATAATTTGCATTACTTTTTACCTAAATTAGAGCAACTTTAACTTTTGACCCCTGTACAAAATGAAACTAATCTTTGTTGCCATTTTTGCCATTTTTTACCACACACTCCAGAACATTCAGTCATAGATAGTCCAAACTATACCTTTTTGGAATTGTTAGGATCAGACAAATAATGTGGTATAGTTTCTAACATGATTGGAGCATTTTTAAATGTTGACCCCTGTGTAATTAGTGACCCTTGTAGCTCATTAGAGGTCAGCTCCAGGATGGTTCCATATCAGAAAATAACCATTAGTTAATTTAGAATATGTGTGCCAAATTCCATGCTTTTATCACAAAATGAACAATTGTTTTGCTATGCCGGCCAACTAAAATCCATCTTGTATCTTGAATGGCAAGACGGCGACTTCTCATCAAATGAATCTTTTTTCTTCATTTGTGAACTTGTGTTGTTTGATTTCCTATTTTCTGTTTCTTCAGCTTTTTAAAACTTTGCAAAAACCTTGTAACTGTTAGAACGGCCTAAGCAGTGGGTCACCTCTTTGAGTCTGTTCTGTTTGAGGTTTCTTCCTCGAGGGAGTTTTTCCTTACCACTGTCACCTGTGTGTTTCCTCTAGGGGTTGGTAAGGTTAGACCTTACTTGTGTGAAGCACCTTGTGTGAAGCGCTGAAAGACAGAGTGTGCGCTGTGAGAGTCCATCGAACCCTCTTGCGGCAGGTGTCGGCCAAATTCCAGGTGACACACACGAACATGTAACATCGCTCGCATGGCACTTAGGAAATGTGTGACCATTCACACTATTAGCATGACAACAGTCAGCAGACGATCAATGTCAAGCTGGATGTGAAATTTGTCTAAGTGCCCCCACAAGTGTGGCTTTGCAAACAGACACAGTGACACATTGGTGTGTGCACTGAACTGACAGGGGGTGTGTCCGCCCACAGGAGCGGCTGTGGAGATCTGTGGTTCTGGATGTCACGGCTGGAGAACATGTACCGTGTTTGGACGGACATGAATGAACAACTGTCCACTGTGACGTGCGTGCCTGCTTGCTGTCATGTGGACATACATAAAAACATATATCGCTGTTGCAATGGGCTGCAGTGAGTGCACGCACTGCGAGCACATTGACAGGCTACCCCAGGTGAAATGGATCGTCAGATCATAACCGTCAGATCGCAGTGGGCGATCTGAATGTCACGCTACTCACGTGAGCTCTGTTCCACATGCTGCGGTGTCTGTCCTGCGGCACGCCGTCCACAAAACACGTGTGTCGGGCAGGACACGCGTGTGGGACTGGCTGGACACGCTGCCAGCAGATGTGGACACGATATTTTTTTTAAATACGTAAATGTCCTTCTTGATATCAGGCATTTTTTTGCACCTTTTACAGGACAGCAATGGTAGCTCAGTGGTAAAGTTTCTGGCTGGCAATCACAGCTTTTGAAAGTGCAAGTTCGAATCCCATGGGTGGCATGTATTTTTTTTTTATAGCGGCTGCTCAGACCATGTTCTCGTGTGCATGAAACCATCACAACATGTATTTTTTATTTATGTTTTTTTTTTTTTTTTTTTTACAGTAGCTGCATGATGTGGTTACACATCATGCAGCATCTCGCACTGTGTTCCCACATGCATGAAACCATCGCAGCGGCATTGTGCACGCCTGCCTGTCGGCTCGAAGTGTTTGTGGTTTGCTCATACGAGCTGTTCCACGGTGATTCGCCCTGAATTGTACTTAGTCGTACTATGTGTGAGGGGGCCCTAAAGGAGTCGTTCCCTTCACAGTTTTATTGTTTAAGTCATAAAATGATTTTCTTTGGCAGCACTATCATTATGTTGGTTAGGAGTCAAAGAAAGGATGCACAATCTTATATTGCCAATATGGTTAAAATTTGCATGGTATGGAAACAATTTAGGATTATGACCCATGTGGGTTAAAATACAGTGACAACATGGAATGACACACTTTCTGTGCTGACATTGTATAATGTGGGGCTGTTGCATGAACAGCAAACCTGGTCAGCAGCAGATTTGCCAAGTCTGCTTATAATATATGGCTTCTGTTTTTTTTTTTCCCAGTTCACTGATTGACATAGTCTGCTCACCACCTGACATTAATAATATCAGCATGTAATTTGCCGTCTCACAGACCCACACCACCACCGACCCCAAGTGGTTTCACTTTAATATGCTCGTAACAGATTAACAATGAGGCCAGAACAGATGATGATACTGGGTCTGTTTGCATCCTGTGTTTGAAGCAGTGATTGCTTATCGTCTCACAAGACCTGGCAACACTGGTTCACGTCAGCATTTTTGAGCCCCCCCCCCTCCCCCCCACAAAAAAAAAGAAAAAGAAAAAGAGAAGAATACAATAGACCTTGAAAGTACCACAACATAATACTGAAGAAGTAAGTGACGTACAGAGCTGGTAAACAGGTAACCAGGGAAACCAAAAATGTAAACTTCAAACCTATTTGCATGCAAACAGGTGCTTCCTCCTTCATGTTGACTGCAAGATGTAGTGACCTCACTACATTTGCTACAGAATCCCTTCAAAATAAACACTTTATCATCTAATTTGTGTTAATGTTTTCCACCATCCTCACATCTTCTTTGCATTTCTCCGTCTTGTTTGTAGCGTGAGGGAATAAAATCCAATAAAGAGATATGTGAGGGACTCTGGGGATGCAATTAAGAAATGAAATGTAGCCCATATCTGTGTTTCTTTATGAAGCCATTGTCATCCTGCATGGCTGTGTACTACTAATCCATGCAGCATGTGGCAGTGACGCACCGAGTGTGATAAGGACGTCAGGGCTAATTAGTCTAATAGACGTTGGAGTTGTCATTGGAGTAATCTAAGGCCTAAACTTTAATTATAACATAAGAAATTCTGCATGCTCATTCACAAAATTGTGAGACACTGAGCATGTTAAACACAAAACATCAATAATACAGTATTTAACTGCAAAAACTGGACAATAACCGCTTTTCACAACATGAGTCCTTTAACAGTTATTGATGTTGTTGTTGAAAAAGCAGCTGATGGCATTGTATCCAAGAGACTGCATCCTTAAAACCTTTATGCCATCAAAGCAGGTTGAGCTTTTGGAACAAACAGCTCCAGTGAGATACTGGAAACTAGGTCTTGTTCAAAGTAACAAGAACATGTCTTTTATCACCACATGACTATATAATCCATGATCCTTAAGGCAGTTTTGATAACTCACATCAGATCCTTTTACTTGCATCAGTGCATCAATACCACAGCGCTGTGTGACACCCGCACTCTGGTTTAATGGGGAGATCTGATCAGTTACATTACCCTTGGACTACAACACTCCCATGCTTAATGCTTAGTGCACATTCAACCCCTCTGCACCCAGTGCTCGGCATTGCTTCAGTAGTCTATTCCTTGTGGCAAAACTGAACATTTTGCTTTATTTCATTGATCTTGGAGGATGATTCTGAGAAACTGTCCTATATCCAGCTCTCAGTGTTACAGTACATCTGGAAAGTATTTACAGCGCTTCACTTTTTCCACATTTTATGTTACAGCCTTATTCCAAAATGGAGTAAATTCATTTTTCCCCTCAAAATTTTAGTCACAACACCCCATAATGACATAAAAAAAAGTTGTTTTTTTTTTTGGTCAAATTTATTAAATATAAAAAGACAAAGAAATCACATGTAAGAGGGTGCACCTGTGGTCAATTTTGATCTTTATAGCAAAGGCTGTGAGTACTTAGTACATGTGATCTCCTAGGGTTTTTTTTTTTATTTTTGAATAAATTTGCAAAAATCACAAATAAATAATTTCCACATTGCCATTATGTGGTATTGTGTGTAGAATTTTGAGAGAAAAATGAATTTCATCCATTTTGGAATAAGGTTGTAACATAAAAAATATAGAAAAAGTGAAGCGCTGTGTCATACTTTCTGAATGCACAGTACTCCAGATCAACACCAAAACCTGAAAATGCCTGGAGTAATCCATAACATTCTGGACAGAAAAAAAAATGGTGCCGAATGTTATTAAAGTGATGATGTCTAAGGCTGTAAACTAAAGTTAATTAAATCTTAACTGGTTGCTATCTTGTTGTCACTCTATATTCAGCCAAAATTGGGCCAACCTCAATGAAGTGGTGAACTTATCAGTCTGCTCCTTTTCTCCCTCTGATGAGGTGATGTTGGAAATCAGAGTGTGCTGTTGTTGGCAGCACACGACGTGTACATAGGATCATGTCCGTGCACATACATGATGTGTAACACTGCGTCAGTGCCACAGACTGCTGAGCTGAGACTCTGTCAGAAGTTTTTTCTATATTTTCTATATTTTAGTCCAAGTTTAAAATATAATTAGGACAAAGATTTTAAATTCCTTAAGTTGACGTGAATGCAGTTTAAAAATGTAAATGAATAAACATTAAGTTAATTAGTAGAATTAAGTCATTGCATGCAGGATTGAAAGTGAATACTTTGACCTTCTGAGCTGTATGTATTTGTCCATGATGGATGACTGATGTTTCCGCATCTGCTGCATACTCCCCGCCCCCTCCCCCCCACCACCACCCGCCAGTGCACGTGCACACATGCAGATTCTCAGTTCCTGTCAGCGCGATCGGTTCTTCCTCTGCAGGCCTGATCGCTTTCTTTCAGATGCGGTGATGGAGGAGTGTCTGTACCTCCCTCTGTTGCTGTCAGTCATGGCTAATAACGTAGGGCAGGTTTTAGCTCTGCTGTCAGTCATGCACGCTGACAGCGCTGCCGTTCCTGCAACTCCGAAGCAATGTTTTGATTTTCTGTCTATCCATGTCCTGCCCTGCTTCCCCTCTATTATTCTACTCTTCATGCATATGACTTAACCCGTAATAACGTGATTATTTAAGAATCTACTTAATATTCAAAACTTGCCCTTATATTAACATCACATGACAAAACATGAACTCTTAGTCACAAAAAGCACAGAGTTACAGGTAATTTGGCAAATCAACCTTTAGAAAGTAATTTAGTACTTTGCCCATTTTCTCTTAGGCTGTCATGATGGTCTCTGCTAACTGTTGGAGGAGGCCAGAGGTTATGTGATCACTCATTGCCTGTGTGCAAAATAAAACAAAAAAGTAGACAGATTCATGCAGATTTACTCAAATTTTGATGCTGATACAGATTTGTCCTTTACTGTTTCTTTTTTTAATTTTCAGATTGCTTACTTGCAACAGTCTAGTCTTATGACATCATAAAGGCTAATGTAGAGAAAAAAGTGCATTTTATTTGATTCATTTGTATTTATACCTCATAAGCACTTCACAAGCTGCAGGTTTTTCATGAAAATATGTCTGGTAGCAGGAAAGGCCACATTCATAATCCATATACATAAAAGTCTTTAACACAGCATACAATGCTACATTTTATGTATGTGATATCAGTACTCATGTTGTTCTTTGAGTGTGAAACTATGAAAATGTGAGTTTTCTTGCAGCTCTGCATCTACATGCACATACATACATACCCTCCATATATGAATGAATAAAGACAATCTGTCATTTGAGTGTGGGGACGTTGTGCATGCAACAGCCTTTAATTGAAGCCATCAATAGCATCAAAGATGAAAATGAGTCACATTAAAGCCATCTTTAATCTTTCTCACTGACTTTGACCTTGATCGGTCAATACTAGTCAACATTAGGAGCTAATGTTTGTCAAGTATTTGCAGATTGCATGCATGCATGCAGGAAGGAAGCTTATATATATATTCATCTCCTTGTGGCACTTCCTTGGTAGAGATATGTGCTCTGCAAGTGCCCTCTCACTTCTCTGTGGGATTTCTTCCATTCAGACCCATTTGCACACACACCCACACACACACTGTATACATACTGTACAATTTTGGTATCTACAGTTGTAGAAACTCATCAAGTTTTTTCCTCTTTTGCAGATTCTTCTTCTTGAAAATTGTAAAATTATTCAGGTAACTGTTGATTTTATACATATTTGAAACCAAGGAGTGTTTTGTGTTCACCCTGTATATTTTGTGATTTGAAACATTTGTGTTTTTAATTTAAGACGTGGATTACAGCCAGTTAATCTGCATCTTTTTCAGCACCATGGACAGCGCACATATTTGAACCTGGGGTCTGTTTTTCACTGTTTTTGGTATTCATCTGTTTTCAATGTTTTAGGTTCATCTATTCACTCAGAACAGAAATGGTAATTGGTTCAGTGTTGATGAAACACACTGACATCATCAAACACCCTCGCAATAAGCTAATATCATATTAAAGCTCATGTCTATCAGCGCACACAGTGAGTGGAATCAGGTGGGTGGGAGACTTAACACACACACACACACACACACACACACACACACACACACACACACACACACACACACACACACACACACACACACACACACACACACACACACACACACACACACACACACACACACACACCCAGCAGATAGCAACAGGATTCATGAGAGAATGGGATCCCGTGAGATGAGGAATTAAGTTGCTACAGCTTGCACAGATGTATGAAATATAGTTTATTTATACAGCAGTGATAGTAAGTAGCAACACCTGTTAGTGTGCCTCATGAACATTTTTTTCTTTTCTTGTTTTTACTGTCCCCTGGCTACTTAAGCTCAGGTTCCCCCCGAATAAAGCGCACAGCATCTTCTAGGTCATCATATCTCTGCTGAAACAGACCATTTTTCTTTAAAATGCACTTCAGAGTCTTCATATAATCACACTGTGTCTCACAGACAAAGCCTCCAGTATATTATTGTATGTGAGCCCCAGGTTAACGTAAAACTTCATCAAGTTCTGGTTATCCATGATGTGCAATCCATCCAAACGATTCACTGAACCTGTGTGTCGCCAGGCTGGAAGTATGGCCTCAAAGGTTATTGCAAGGGAATGGGAACGCAATAATATTGCGAGGAAATGTAAAAGGTATTGAGAGGGAACGCAAAAGTATTATGAGGGAACAATAATCTGGGCCAAAAAAAAATTAACCACCATGTCCCTGTCCATGGCGCCGTACAACCCATCTCCCTGAATCAAGTTACGTCAAATCAAATTGTTCCATAGCAAAAAGCACAATTCCTGACTCTTAATGAAGCCAATGTATTCAGATGCACATCATATTTTATAACAAAGAGATGCAACCCCTACTGGAAATATGAAAGTAGTTTTCATCCCCAGTGAAAAGATGAATGACAAAACATCGAAAAATACAGCCCACCTTCAAGCGTCCCGTTTAACAGCAGCTTTTGGAAATGCATAAAAACATTAAGGCATTTGTAGAAAACCTTAATTAAGACACTCTTAACCTTGGAGATCACTGGCATCTTGACAAGTGTTCACACTAATGACTGCTGCCATAGTTCTGCATAATAATTTCTATTTTTCTGCATTAGTAGAAAGGTTGATGGCTCTGACATCCATTGTGTTTACTGAGAGAATCAATTTTGCAAGTCAAGCATGAGTCACTCTTACTTGACATTTTACAAAAGATGACTTTTTAAAAAATTATTAAGCTCTTTTATTACTTTTGTACCTGTTCAATGAAGAAATGATTAATCATTTAAATACTCACAGTTGACCCTGGTGACCCTCCATGTTTTATCAAGGCCAGCCTGTTTGCCGAGTTCGATCTTAAAGGGAGCAGCGTTAGGGGGGAGATCCATGTCTCGTCCTCCCACTATGGCCACATTCATGTCGTGAGCGTCCTCACACACCCGTGCTACCGATGGGTGCACTTCAGGGGCGTTATCGTTGTAGTCTTCCAGGTTGATGAGCAGTGTGCCGGTACCTGTGGCCGGAGGGCTACCTGGACACACAAAACACAAAAGCAATTAAAATGAGGTGTACAAATCCAGGTACATGAAGGGTTAACTCTCGTTTCACTTTAATTTAAAACCAAGACCAAAGCTACACCCAGTGAAAGGTTCCTGATGTTCCCCCTCTGGACGTGAGCAGGAGGAACAACGTTGTTTTGTCTCTCTGTGTGTCATTTTAAAGCCTGAAGAGCGTGAGTCAGTGTGAACCGTATTCATTGATAGAGCTTTTTTGGGGGCTTTAGATCGGGCCTGTTTGTATGAGATTACAGCTTACTGAAGAGTTAAAAAGTGGTTTGACTCTTCCTCTGTTACTGCTCTCTGTTTCACTATGATTAGAGGTTATTTAAAAATCCTATGCAACAGCTCCGCAGGTCAGTTACCAATTAACACCTGAAGATAAGATCTGTAATTGGAAAATGCGTCTTCTCTTCCAGGTAGAAAAAAAATATATTTGCCAGCAATTTATTGCATGAGGTGGTGGTGTTTGTTGTGGCACGAGGAGTAGGGGGAGCAAGATATATGCGCAATAAATGTCAAGTGTTGCTGAAATTAAACAGTGTGAGTTTCACGGTGCTGTGACAGAATGCTGCTCACACCGAGTGGGTAACAGACACTTTTCCTCCTGTTTCGGGTTAATATTAAAAAGAATGAAAAGGAAAATGGCATTTTCAAATATAAGAATATAATATTAAATCAAACAGCACATGCAAATAATATGTTTTTGTTCCATTTCATTCAACAGTCAGTTTGAGCTGAGTTTATTATTCTTATTTTAGTGAAAATACATGATTCTTTTGCACATTCGTTCATTTTCAGCTGCTTTTCCGAGTCCGGCAGCAGAGCAAGCAGCTCACCCCATGCTTCTCTATCCTCAACCAAGCCCTGAAACTCTTCCCGGGGGATCCCAAGGCATTCCCAAGCCAGCTGGAAAATATAATCAGTCCAGTGTGTCCTCACGTTCATTTTCAGCTGCTTTTCTGAGTCCGGCAGCAATGCAAGCAGCTCATCCCATGCTTCCCTATCCTCAACCAAGCCCTGAAACTCTTCCCGGGGGATCCCAAGGCGTTCCCAAGCCAGCTGGAAAATATAATCTGTCCAGTGTATCCTCGGTCTTCCCCGGGGCCTCCTCCTGGTTGGACATGCCTGGAAGACAGGGAGAATCCTCACCAGATGCCCGAACCACCTCAACCGGCTCCTTTCGATGCAAAGAAGTAGCGGCTCTACTCCAAGTCCCTCTCGGATAATAGAACTTCTCACCCTGTCCAGTAGTGTAATCCCAGATACTCGATGGAGGAATCTCATTTCTGCTGCTTGTATCTGCAGTCTTATTCTTTCTGTCATTACCCAAAGCTCGTGACCATAGGTGAGGACAGGGACGTAAATTGACTGGTAAATTGAGAGCTTCAAATTAATTGAGAGTTTCACACTAATTACAAAACACAACTATACGAGGGCTGTCAATAAAGTAACGGTCCTTTTAATTTTTTTCAAAAACTATATGGATTTCATTCATATGTTTTTACGTCAGACATGCTTGAACCCTCGTGCGCATGCGTGAGTTTTTCCATGAAAGACGTGCGGACGGGTCCGCGCGTCGGGACGCAGCCGCCGCGATGCTCCGCCACAAGAAAAACACCTCTGTTGAAAGCCTTAAGGACAAGTTGGAACATGTCCTGCCTGTTAAACAATTTCTCATATACTTACTCCACTGAAAGCCATCAAAAGCCGCCTGGATTTTACAAATGGTTATCAACACGGAGGTGTTTTTCCTGTGCCGCCGCAGCGCGTCGGCTGCGTCCCGACGCGCGGATCCGTCCGCACGTCTTTCATTAAAAAAAATCTCCTTTAACAGTGGAATATCCGGATAAAATGCTGAAACCGACTTCTTCTGAAACTTCTCTGTTCTCTCACGACGTCCTGGATCAATAGAGCCTGAAATGTGGAGGTTTTCAGCTTGAACAGGCTGACGACGGCGGCTGAGAGCGCTGAGCGACGTCTCGCACCATGGGAAGTCCTTAAAGCGACAGAATCACCTCAAAATCTCTCATCAGCCGTTAAAATTTTCACTGAAAACCAGCTTAATTTTTCGAACCGTGTCCACTTCGATGTGTCTCACAGATTTAGAAAAAATTTTGATCAAACAATGCGCCAGTCTCTCAGCAACTTCTCAGACAAAGGAATTCCGACGAGGGGCTGGACGACTCCTCCCCCAAGGAGTGCTCACAGGTGAATGACGTCACCGACAGGCGTGGAAAAACTCACGCATGCGCACGAGGGTTCAAGCATGTCTGACGTAAAAACATATGAATGAAATCCATATAGTTTTTGAAAAAAATAAAAAGGACCCTTACTTTATTGACAGCCCTCGTATATATGCAAATTGGAAGGTCAAAAAAATGAGAAAGAAACTGAGCTTTGACACCAATGATCTTCACCGCAATGGCTGACATTTGGTAAATCTGTCCATGCTTGGGTGATTCAGGTGGCAAATTTGGTTCAAATCATGGTTCACCAAAGGTCAGCATCACTGATGGCAAAGGTCAGCATCACTGATGCTGACCTTTGCCAAAACAAACTCAATCTAGGTTCAAGTTTTGGTGGAATTAAAAAAAAACAAAAACAAAAACAAAACAAAAACAACAACAAAAAAAACCCCCCAAAACAAAACAAAAACTAGAGCACCACACTCAGAGCATAAACCAACGCTAACGCTAGTTTCCAATTCCACAAATGTTTACATAAAAAAAGTGTCAAGATCAAAGTCCTGTTAGAAGTGGCTTTTTGTAAATTAAACTATACTACAAAATATAGATCAAAAGGACTTTTCAATGTTAAAAAGACTCAAATATCTACTAAAGCCACAATACACATCAGATAAGATAAGATAAACTTTACTGATCTCACAGTGGAGAAATTCACATGTTACGTCAGCTCTTAAAAAACACACAAGATGGGTGCAAGTAGAGGAAAATGTTAATCAAACAGCATGTGCAAGGATAAGCAATAATAATACTTGTAACAGTACAATAAAATAAGAAAATGAGGTAGAAATAGAATATATATATACACACACACACATACATATACAGTAGTGTTCAGAATAATAGTAGTGCTATGTGACTAAAACGATTAATCCAGGTTTTGAGTATATTTCTTATTGTTACATGGGAAACAAGGTACCAGTAGATTCAGTAGATTCTCACAAATCCAACAAGACCAAGCATTCAGGATATACACACTCTTAAGGCTATGAAATTGGGCTATTAGTAAAAAAAGTAGAAAAGGGGGTGTTCACAATAATAGTAGTGTGGCATTCAGTTCATCAATTTTGTGGAACAAACAGGTGTGAATCAGGTGTCCCCTATTTAAGGATGAAGCCAGCACCTGTTGAACATGCTTTTCTCTTTGAAAGCCTGAGGAAAATGGGACGTTCAAGACATTGTTCAGAAGAACAGTGTAGTTTGATTAAAAAGTTGATTGGAGAGGTTAAACCTATACGCAGGTGCAAAAAATTATAGGCTGTTCATCTACAATGATCTCCAATGCTTTAAAATGGACAAAAAACCAGAGACGCGTGGAAGAAAATGGAAAACAACCATCAAAATGGATAGAAGAATAACCAGAATGGCAAAGGCTCACCCATTGATCAGCTCCAGGATGATCAAAGACAGTCTGGAGCAGGGGTGATAACATAACCTCCCCCTACTTCGTTGGCGGGGGTTAAAGCCCCTTTCACATTGGCGTATTGGTCGAGCTGCTCATTACAGCATATCATCTACGCTGCAATGAGCAGCTCTCCGTCCACTTTATGTGGCGTTTTTTTCTCAATACGCAGCAGTATGTTGAGGGCTACGTGCATAGGACGGAATAAATTAAACATGTTTAATTTTCTTCGGCGTACAGCACAGCATGGAGCTTCACACGAGTACACCCAGCGCCGTGCTACTGTCCGCTACTGTGAGCCCGCCCACGCTGCAACACCGTACTGTATGCCATTTAACACCTCCCGCCGGGCTCCATTGTTCTTCTGGAGCTATAAATACTGCAAGATCATTGCTTCACTTTATCATACTGGACTCATTATATGAGGACTGTTCACTGTGTCGCAAAGCTTCATAAAAGCTCTCTCTCTCTCTCTCTCTCTCTCTCTCTCTCTCTCTCTCTCTCTCTCTCTGTGTGTGTGTGAGATCAGACCTGTCACTGTGACTTTAAAATAAAAGTGCTCTCTCGCGTGCGCGCACTCTCCCTCACTCTCTCTCTCTCTCTGTGTCTAATCAGACCTGTGACTCTTTAAAATAAAAGCGCACTCGCTGCATGCCGGTGCGATCATCAGACGACCTGATCGCTCAGGTCTGATCAAATCAGCGGACCTGATCGGAGCAACCGGAGGATTAAAAGCTTAACGAGTCACAGCGTTTCATTCCAGCCTTTACCACAGCCAGACTCAGCAGCATCTGCACACAAAGAAAGTGATCCACGAAGACAAAAATAAATAAATAAATAAATAAATAAATAAAATAATAACAATAATAATGTTAAATGACTCTGTTGAGCCGCACCACACCAGCAGTAGAGAACAGAGCGCACTTCCACAGAGGCAGAAAACAGCACTGAACTGCTTTAATAGCGGCATGGTACACGTGACTGTGTGCACACATTAAAAAGCGAACACATGCAGCTGCAAGTATGAAATGAACACTGAAAAAGGCTGAGTATGCGCGTATTTCGGGCGTATTTAAATGAAACACAATGCCGCAATGAGCAGCTCTACGAATACGCCAATGTGAAAGGGGCTTAAGAAAAAAACCCTGGAGGAGTTGGGAACAAAAATAAAATTACAGACATATGATGTTATTAACATTACTACTACTGCTACTGTTATGTGGTCTCAACAGATGGCTCCTCCATACACTCTGGTTTTACTTGAGGTTTCTTCCTGTTGAAAGTGAGTTTTGTCCTCGCCACCAGTAGCTTGTGTTTGCTCCTGGAGGAATGTTTGATCTCTGAAATTCATTATACAGTCTCAGTTTGCACTATATGTGCTTTATGATACTCGCTTCTGTGATTTAGTACAATATATACTCACCAAATCCCTTATTTTTACCTCCTACAAGGACATTATGTTTTCAGTCATGTTTGTCAGTATATCGCAGAAAGACGTACCTGGATTTGAATGAAATGTGGTGGAGAGGGAGTTGTTGGGTGAAAAGAAATTACTGCAGCATGAGGCAGATGCAGATCTTCACAGACAAATCATGTACAGCTGTAAATGCACTATACACTGTCACATAGCTGCACGTCTCATCCAGGGAGATCATACCTAAAGAAACCCTCTCAGCCCAACAGAAATCTGAAATAACCTTGACAAAGCTTTAGGACTGATCACAGTGTTTGTTTTCTACAGAAGCTTCCCGAAAATGCAGGAACCTGCCCAAGAGTTAAATAATTACTGTTTGTACAAACGGCTGAGTGCAACACAGCGCTACAGAAATCTTAAAAGGCAGGCGTAGTGATGGTGTTAGAGGATAATGGCTAAAGTCCACCTTAATAGAGTATGTGCGCACTCATGCAAACACACGTGCACATGCAAATGGAAATTTCTGTTCTGGCTTTTACAAACAGCAGCTCATGTGCTCTGTACGCCATGCTGTCATCAAGCTTCAATCAAAAACCTGCAAAGAAAGCTGCAGTGGAAGCGCAAACATACACAAACGAACGCTTTGTGAACACTTGAACTATAACAAGTCTGAATGATGGAATAACATCAAATTAAAAAAAAAATTAATACGAATAATAATTCAGGCTTCTGTATATCCATCCATCCATCCATTTTCTTCCGCTTTATCCAGAGTCGGGTCGCGGGGGCAGCAGCTCAAGCAAAGCCGCCCAGACCTCCCGATCCACACACACCTCCTCCAGCTCCTCCGGGGGAACCCCAAGGCGTTCCCAAGCCAGCCAAGAGATGTAGTCCCTCCAGCGTGTCCTGGGTCTTCCCCGGGGCCTCCTCCCAGTGGGACGTGCCCGGAACACCTCTCCAGCGAGGCGTCCAGGGGGCATCCGGAAAAGATGCCCGAGCCACCTCAACTGACTCCTTTTGACATGGAGGAGCAGCGGCTCGACTCCGAGCTCCTCACCCTATCTCTAAGGGAGCGCCCAGCCACCCTGCGGAGGAAACTCATCTCGGCCGCTTGTACGCGATCTCGTTCTTTCGGTCATGAGCCAAATCTCATGACCATAGGTGAGGATCGGAACGTAGATCGATTGGTAAATGGAGAGCTTTGCCCCTACTCAGCTCTCTCTTCACCACGATGGTCCAATACAGCGACCGCATCACTGCAGATGCTGCACCGATCCGTCTATCGATCTCACGCTCCATCCGTCCCTCACTCGTGAACAAGACCCCGAGATACTTAAACTCCTCCACTTGAGGCAAGGACACTCCACCGACCTGAAGAGGGCAAAGCACCTTTTTCCGGTCGAGAACCATGGCCTCGGATTTGGAGGTGCTGATTTTCATCCCGGACGCTTCACACTCGGCTGCAAACCGCCCCAGTGCACGCTGAAGGTCCTGATTTGACGAAGCCAACAGAACCACATTGTCCGCAAACAGCAGAGACGAGATTCTGTGGTTCCCAAACCAGACCACCTCTACACCCTGGCTGCGCTTAGAAATTCTGTCCATAAAAATAATGAACAGAACTGGTGACAAAGGGCAGCCCTGGCGGAGGCCAACGTGCACTGGAAACAGGTTTGACTTACTACCGGCAATGCGAACCAAGCTCCTGCTGCAGTTGTACAGGGACCGGATAGCCCTTAGCAAAGGACCCCGGACCCCGTACTCCCGGAGCACTCCCCACAGGGTGCACCGAGGGACACGGTCGAATGCCTTCTCCAGATCCACAAAACACATGTGGAACCCTCGAGCACCCGATGGAGCGTGTAGAGCTGGTCCAGTGTGCCGCGACCAGGACGAAAACCACACTGCTCCTCCTGAATCCAAGGTTCGACCATCGGTCGAATTCTCCTCTCCAGTACTCTGGAATAGACCTTACCGGGGAGGCTGAGGAGTGTGATCCCCCTATAGTTGGAACACACCCTCCGGTCCACCTTCTTAAACAAAGGGACCACCACCCCGGTCTGCCAATCCAGAGGCACTGTCCCCGATCGCCATGCGATGCTGCAGAGGCGTGTCAGCCAAGACAGCCCCACAACATCCAGAGACTTAAGGTACTCAGGACGGATTTCATCTACCCCAGGAGCCCTGCCACCGAGGAGCTTTCTAACCACCTCGGTGACTTCGGCCTGGGTAATGGATGAGTCCGCCTCCGAGTCCCCAGTCTCTGCTTCCTCTTCGGAAGACGTGACGATGGGATTGAGGAGAGCCTCGAAGTTCTCCTTCCACCGCCCGACAACATCCCCAGTCAGGGTCAACAGCTCCCCACCCGCACCATAAACAGTGCTGGTGGAGAGCTGCTTCCGCCTCCTGAGGCGTCGGACGGTTTGCCAGAATCTCTTCGAGGTCAACCGATAGTCCTCCTCCATAGCCTCCCCGAACTCCTCCCAGACCCGGGTTTTTGCCTCTGCGACCGCACGGGCTGCGGCACGCTTGGCCTGCCGGTACCTGTCAGCTGCCTCTGGGGTCCCACCTACCAACAAAGTTAAGTAGGACTCCTTCTTCAGCTTGATGGCATCCCATACTTCCGGTGTCCACCACCGGGTTCGGGGATTGCCGCCGCGACAGGCACCAGAGACCTTGCGACCACAGCTACGAGCAGCCGCATCGACAATGGAGGTGGAGAACATGGTCCACTCAGACTCCATGTCTCCAACCTCCCCCGGAATCTGGGAGAAGCTCTCCCAGAGGTGGGAGTTGAAGACCTCGCTGACAGAGGGTTCCGCCAGTCATTCCCAGCAGACCCTCACGATACGTTTGGGCCTGCCAGGTCTTACCGGCTTCCTACCCTCCCAGCGGATCCAACTCACCACCAGGTGGTGATCAGTCGACAGCTCTGCCCCTCTCTTCACTCGAGTGTCCGAGACACGTGGCCGAAGGTCAGATGATACGACTACAAAGTCGATCATCGACCTCCGGCTCAGGGTGTCCTGGTGCCACGTGCACTTATGGACACCCTTGTGCTTGAACATGGTGTTCGTGATGGACAAACTGTGACTAGCACAGAAGTCCAACAACTGAACACCACTCGGGTTCAGATCGGGGAGGCCATGCTTCCCAATCACCCCCCTCCAGGTCACACTGTCGCCGCCCACGTGGGCGTTGAAATCCCCCAGGAGAACAATGGAGTCCCCAGTCGGAGCGCTATCTAGTACCCCTCCCAGGGACTCCAGGAAGGTCGGGTACTCTGCACTGCTGCTCAGCCCGTAGGCCGAGACAACGGTGAGAGACCTGTCCCCGACCCGAAGGCGTAGGGACGCGACCATCTCGTTCACCGGAATGAACTCCAACACTTGGCGACGGAGCTGGGGAGCAATAAGCAATGCGACCCCAGCTCTCCGCCTCTCCCCATGGGCGACGTCAGAAAAATGAAGCGTCCAGCCCCTCTCCAGGAGTTGGGTACCAGAGCCCAAGCTGTGCGTTGAGGTGAGCCCGACTATCTCTAGTCGGTATCTCTCAACCTCCCGCACAAGCTCAGGCTCCTTCCCCCCTACCGAGGTGACATTCCACGTCCCAACAGCCAGGGGCTGTGAGCATGGGGCGGGCCGCCAGGCCACCCACCCTCGACCGCCACCCAATCCTCTCTGCACCCGACCCCCATGGCCCCCTCTGCAGGTGGTGAACCCACAGGAGGGTGGGCCCACGTCACTCTTTCCGCGCGTCGGGACGCAGCCGGCGCGGTGCGGCAGCACAGGAAAAACACCTCCGTGTTGATAACCATTTGTAAAATCCAGGAGGCTTTTGGTGGCTTTCAGTGGAGTGAGTATATGAGAAATTGTTTAACAGCTGGACATGTTCCAACTTGTCCTTAAGGCTTCCAACAGAGGGTTTTTTTCCTGTGGCGGAGCGTCGCAGCGGCTGCGAGCCGACGCTGCAATCCGCCCGCACGTCTTTCATTAAAAAAATCTCCTTTAACAGTGGAATATCCAGATAAAATGCTGAAACCGACTTCTTCTGAAACTTCTCTGTTCTCTCACGACGTCCTGGATCAATAGAGCCTGAAATGTGGAGGTTTTCAGCTTGAAACAGGCTGACGACGGCGCCTGAGAGCGCTGCGCGACGTCTCGCACCGTGGGAAGTCCTTAAAGCACAGTATCACCTCAAAATCTCTCATCAGCCGTTAAAATTTTCACCGAAAACCAGCTTAATTTTTCGAACCGTGTCCACTTCGATGTGCCCACAGGTTTAGAAAAAATTTTGATCAAACAAAGCGCCAGTCTCTCAGCAACTTCTCAGACATTTGAATTCCGACGAGGGGCTGGATGACTCCTCCCACAAGGGACAGGCGTGGAAAAACTCACGCATGCGCACGAGGGTTCAAGCATGTCTGACGTAAAAACATATGAATGAAATCTATATAGTTTTTGAAAAAATAAAAGGACCTATACTTTATTGACAGAACTCGTATATATATATATATATATATATATATACGAGTTCTGTAGACACACATTTCTCAACAGATGCCCTTTAAACTTACATTGAGAACTAATTTCTGTAACAAAAGCCAAAATGATGGGTTGCATAAATAATGGCACCCATTAGTGTAACGCAAGTGAATCATCACCTGTACATCCAGATTTCTTCAGACAAGTCGGAGGAAAGCAAACTAGTGAGTAAAGCCACCAAGACACACAGACAAGTCTGAAGAAGTTATAGGATTCCTTGCCTGCAAATGAAGAAATGGTGTGTCGTCCAAGTTTTGCATATTGCATCACCGTTTACGCAACATTATGGTGGAGTGGAGCAGAGAAGGATTATCTTAAAAAGAAGCTACAGTTTGCTACAGTTAGAGTTGTCCTGAAGCCACTCTTTTGATATCTTGGCTGTGTGCTTAGGGTCACTGTCCTGCTGAAAGATGAACCGCCGCCCCAGTCTGAGGTCAAGAGCGCTCTGGAGCAGGTTTTCATCCAGGATGTCTCTTGCTGCATTCATCTTTCCATCAGTCCTGACTAGGGATGGGTATCCATAAGATTTTATCGATATCGATACCATTATCGATTCGGTTTATCGATCCGATTCCTTATCGATTCCCTTATCGATACCTCCTGTGAATTTTTTGTGTACTAAAAGTAGGCTTTACAGATTTTCTATGTCAGCGGTCAAAGAGCTTTTTCTTATCATGCACCTACTCTGTGGTCTTCCTGCAACCATGGGGCAGTCGGAGTCCTTGGACATTTTTAAGTCAAGACTTAAAGTGTATTTTTATTCTCTTTCTTATGAATAGTTTTTATTTTTTATCTGTTTTATTATTTTACTTCTGTTTTTAATTATGTATTTGAATTTTTTAATTTTTATTTATTTATTTTAATTTTTTATGTTGAAGTGTTCCGTGTGAGGCACCTTGAGACGGCTTTTGTTGTGATTTGGCGCTTTAGAAGCCGATTAAATTGAAATTTAACTGAAACTGAACAACATTTTATTGGGTTACTGGAGCCTTAAACTTTAGACATAATAAACTCTACATGGTGGATCCTTGATCTCTGGACATAAACAGAAATAAACAAAATCTGTAGTTTTTGTCAAAAGCATTTCCTTTCAGACTTTATTGGCATGAATGTCTTTCCATACCTCTGAGCTGAGCTCTTGCAGCTGGTTGTGCTGCATGAATGCAGGACGTCTGATTTTGTGAGGAAAAATGTTTTAGTCAATTATAGTTTATTGTCTGTATTACAACGTTTGTAAGAGGTGTCATTTTATTTAAAGTGGCAATTAATTTTGAAGTTATTAATTCTGACCGGACTCTGTCTCAGCAGAGAGCTGTGCAGCGTTTGGAGCTGTGCCAATGGAACGGAGGACGAGTCTCGTTTCTTGACTGAAACAAGAGTCCCAGTTAGTGACTTTAATCCACACAAAAGTGATTCACGATATTTTAATGGCTTTGAGAGGGGTTAAGAAGCGGACTTGCCATTTCTGAAGAGCAGCGAATCAAAGAACCAAAGAGCTAGTGGATCGAAGCATTGCTTCATTGGTTCATGCTTCAAAGTGGTGTCGTGCTGCAGAAACAGTTGATTACAGAGCTGCTACAGGGTCTGTAATCAATGTAGAGAAATGATCATTTTCCTGACAAACACCCTCAAAAACAACAGCTGCTCTGAAGGACTGATAAGGGAATCGTTAAGCAAAAAGGCTATTGATGTTGGTGGATCGAATCATTTCTTAACGATACTCAAAAAGAACCAGTTCTCGATGCTCAACCCTAGTCCTGACTAGTCTTCCAGTTCCTGCTGCTGAAAAACATCCCCATAGCATGTTGCTGCCACCACCATGCTTCACTGTAGGGATGGTGCTTGGCTTCCTCCAAACATGATGCCTGGCATTCCCACCAAAGAGTTCAATCTTTGTCTCATCAGACCACAGAATTTAGTTTTTCATGGTCTGAGAGTCCTTCAGGTGCCTTTTGGCAAACTCCAGGTGGGCTGCCATGTGCCTTTTACTAAGGAGTGGCTTCCATCTGGCCACTCTAACATACAGGCCTGATTGGTGGATTGCTGCAGAGATGGCTGTCCTTCTGGAATGTTCTCCTCTCTCCAAAGAGGAATGCTGGAGCTCTGACAGAGTAACCATCGGGTTGTTGGTGACCTCCCTAACTAAGGCCATTCTCCCCTGACTGCTCAGTTTAGATGAGCGACCAGCTCTAGGAAGAGGCCTGGTGGATTCAAACTTCTTCCATTTACAGATGATGGAGGCCACTGTGCTCACTGGGACCTTTAAAGCAGCAGAAATGTTTCTGTACCCTTCCCCAGATTTGTGCCTCGAGACAGTCCTGTCTCAGAGGTCTACAGGCAATTCCTTTGACTTCATGTTTGGTTTGTGCTCTGACATGCACTGTCAACTGTGGGACCTTATATGGAGACAGGTGTGTGTCTTTCCAAATCATGTCCAATCAACTGAATTTACCACAGGTGGTTAAGCTGTAGAAACATCTCAAGGATGATCAGTGGAAACAGGATGCACCTGATCTCAATTTTGAGCTTCATGGCAAAGGCTGTGAATAATTATGTTCATGTGATTCCTCAGTGTTTTAAATAGTAATAAATTTGCAAAAATCACAAAAGAACATTTTTTCACATCGTCATTGTGGGGTGTCATTGAGTAGGGGTGGTGGTCAAGTGGTTAATGCGCTTGGTTTCAGTTGGTTTCAAGGCTCTGGGTTCAAATCCCACACCTGCCACATTTCTCCATGTAATGTGGAGTTGCGTCAGGAAGGGCATCCGGCGTAAAACCTGTGCCAATTCAACATGCAGATCCACCTTGGATTTGCAGTGGCGACCCCCAGTGCAAACAAGGGAGCAGCCGAACGGACTTACTATTATGGGGTGTCATTAAGGGATATTGTGTGTAGAATTCATAGGAAAAAATGAATTTCATCCATTTTGGAATAAGGCTGTAACATAACAAAATTGGGAAAAAGTGAAGTGCTGTGAATACTTCCTGATGCACGGTAAATGTCTACAGAGAAATAATATCTATAAGTACTTACGAGAGCATTTAGCGGATGATCATCAGGGTCTGTTTATTTGCTCCAAACTTCAGTTTGAATCATGGCTGTAAAACCATCAGCAGATTGTGAAATCAAATGGAATTGGAGCGATTTTGTCATTTCTCCTGTATTAGAATCTTGAAATGTCTGGCATAATTTCCACAGTTGTTGTTGTTTTCCCCCCCGTCACCAAATATGCAGTCGAGGAAGGAAACACAACAGCAAACCATTTTTATCGACAGCAGATAACTGTGATAATATCAGCGACCCATCAGGAGCCGAGGAGAATTACTTGAGCAAAGGCAGAAAAATTGTGTTCAAAAACAAATCAAAGACAGCGGCTCTTCAGGCAAGACGCCAGATAATCTATTATCACTCGAGACACGAGACCAAGAGAGCCCGACTCCCACATCAGAGGAAAAATGCAAATTCCACTCGTTTGTAGCGGGCGAGGCCGTCTCCGTGCTTGGCTAGCTTTAAATGAAGCTGTTTGTCTTCCTAAATGAATGCTCTTCTTCCTCCACTCCTCTCCCCTCCTATACACATCCTTACTGCCGCGGCAGCATCAGCCTGCAGCCCCGTAAATGGAGCATGACTGCTGGCCTCCACTTCACACTGCTTTGTCACAACGTCACGTTAAGCGCACTACAAGTTTCTAAAAGGAGCCCGGTAATTAATGCAGCTGTGTGTCGACCCGCCTCACACTGTGGAGCAGTGAACGGAAGTATTTTTTAAAAACACACTACCAGTCAACTTTCCACTCCAAAATGTTGATTCTCAAATCCACATGTGATAAGTACGATGGAGTTTTAGGGCCACATTGAAGACTTCTAGAATAAAGTCATAATATTACGACGAAAATGTCATAACGAGAATAAAGTCATAATTTATGAGAAAAAAGTCATAATATTACGAGAATAAAGTCATAATTTTATGAGAAAAAGTTGTAATATTACAAGAAAAGTTGAAATATTATATTATGACTATTCTCGTAATATTACAACTTTATTCTCGTAAAATTACGACTTTATTCTCATAATATTATGACTTTTTTCTCATAAAATTACAACTTTATTCTCGAAGTCTTAAAATGATGACTTTATTCTCGTAATATTACGACTTTATTCTCGTAATATTACGAATTTATTCTTGAAGTCTAAAAAAAAAAAATTCTATGCGGCCCTAAAATGCCGTCGTAGATAAGCATAAACCAATACACAAAAAAATCCTTAGTGTTAATTTAACTCATACAGTGTTAAAACTGACATTGACAAAAGTACCCGCGGGCATACAGACAGTATGGGCTATGACAATCTAATATTTTATCCCTGTGATCTTGACCTTCAACCAAATGACTGACATATACCTGGGCTTGTTGTGTGATGTGTGTGGCACAGAAGTATATGTAAGTGGTGCAGGATATGTCCATGGACAGTGTGACATTTGTGAGATGTGCAGTAGGAATGACATGTATTCAAGGTGGTGGTGAAATCAAGGGTCGGCAAGATCAGACAGGAGTTGCTGTTAGATAATATCTGTGCTAATTCCTTATTCTATGTTAGTTATCAAGTGTTTGTCTGTGCTATTTGTTTGGAAGTTTCTGATAGTTAAGTTTCACTTCCATTATATGTGCAAGTTTCAGAAACGGGGAGAAATGTGAGACTAAACCACACCTACTTCAACGTGAACTTCATTAAATTCAAAATGAGAAATATAGTGGTTTTGTTTGGTAAAGGGCAGAATCTTACATAAAAGAGCCGGAGGAAATTACATTGCTATGGGCTATGGCATTTGTAGATAACATAGTGATGAGCAGGCTGAGACAAGCCTGGAGAGATGGAGATATGCTCTGGAGAGAAGGGGAATGAAAGTCAGTTGGAGCAAGACTGAGTACATGTGTGTGAATTAGAGGGATCCCAGTGGAATAGTGCAGTTACAAGAGTAGAAGTGGTGAAGGTAGATGAGTTTAAATATGTGGTGTCAACTATTCAAAATAATGGAAAGTGTGGTAAAGAGGTGAAGAAGAGAGTGTCAGGCAGGATCCAGGTTACAGAGGGAGAAGGATGCTGAAGATGCAGCCACCAGGCAGGAGGCGAAGAGGGAGGTCAAAGAGGAGGTTTATGGATGTGCTGAGGGAGGACATGCAGGTCATTGGTGTGACAGAGGAAGATACAGAGTACAGGGTGAGATGTATAATCTGCTGAACAGCCAAAAGAAGAAGAAGAAGAAGAAGAAGAAGAAGAGATCCCAATGACTTTGACCATAGTGATTGTCATTAAGCAAATTTGCCCTCACATGGATGTGAGGGCAAATTGTGATTTGGTGCTATATGAATGAAATAAATTTAATTAAATAAATTGACTCATGATACTGCATGTTTTGTATTTGTCCCTGATCTCCTCGGTCCATATCAGCTTAGTCAGGTATGTTCAACCAATCAAACATCTTGGCTTAAGAGTGAAACACGCCTGATTTGGTTCAATCTGTGCCGTTGGAGCATGGGGAATTGGATAATGCACAGGACTACTGGTCCCAACCACCAGGATTGCGTAACACTGCTCTAAAAAAAATTCTGGGGTTGACTGTTATCCACATATCAAGTTTGGTGGAAATGGTTCAAAGGACATACTGACAAATGTTTCTCATATTATAGTTTATGTGAATGTATATTATATTATTCTAGCTGATTACTCATTTCTGGGCCAGTTTGATTCAGAGACTGAAATGAAAACTTCAGTTTCACCAACAAAGCTATCAACCCACACCTATGCCAGATTCCAAAGAACTGCGAGGGTGTGACTAAAGCTGCCTCAAGAAGAGATCTCTGCTATTACTACTACTACTGCTACTACTAGTACAATGCTATTGCTGCTGTTATTTGCAAAAATGAAGCGGTAAAAAGTTAAAAGGAAAAAGAGAAAATTATGACACCAACCTTTGAGCACACTTGCCGATGCTGATGCAGCAAAAGTGTCTTTCTCCTTAACTACTGCTACTACTACTACTACGTTACTACTACTTCTACTAAAGAGCTCAATAGCCTGTGTCACTCCCTGCATGTCAAAGTATATCTGTGCCAAGGTTAGCTCAGTTCTGAAGCACAACAGTGTCTCTCCCCTTAACTACTACTATCACTACTAAAGGGCTCAATACCCCATATCACTCCCCTTACATCAAACTATATGTGTGCCAAGCTTGGCTCAATTTCAAGGTGCTGTTTGGACAGGACAGGGACATATACACACTCACACACCTCCCCGCCCCCCAACACAGTTGTCTCTTAGCATATATATTGTATTAAAGTTAAAGTAAAACTTTCTATAGTGTAAAAATATTTTTTTTTATATTGTTCATTTTCTCATATGGGCAGTGATAATTTATGACATATGAAACTGTATCTTCAGCATTTTAAAGAATACCTCAGAGCCCTGTTCTCACTGTCAAGGATATGCATTGTGGAAGGTTATAGTCTATAAATGTGACAAACCGGGGTCCAGAGATCTATATTGCCTATGAATGTGACCTCAAGTGTTGTTTAATGACGTAATGCACTGGACCATGAGATGTGTGCAAAAACAAGTGCAATCTAAAGATAGCATACCCATAGTATAATTTTAGCCTAACCTTGGCACCTCTGAAAACATCCTAGTGATGTCATAGCATGTACAAAAACATTATGGGCTGCACCAACGGGTTGCCCAAACCTTATTATTTTTTCACAGACATTACAGCACAGCCCCAGTACTTTAAAGATTTATGTGGGCTGTGGAGAAGGCCAAGTTACTTTGTGCTTTTGCATAACTGGGATAATTCATCATGTACCATTATCGCTGAACAATTTATTTGACAGCTAAATCTTAACTGTATACAAGTTTGGAATGATTCTGGTAAATTGGTTTGAGAACATGAATTATAATAATTTGTGGCTGGTATTCAGTTTAACTGACTTCATCAAAGTCTCTTGGCAACATTATGTACAACAGAGAGACACAATAATCAACCTGCCAAGACAGTGTGTCATAGGTTGGGTAAGTTTTTCTGCAACTGAGACATTATGATGTAAACACTGGCTTCATAGTGACGTAGCAGAGACATCAAACAACTCTCAAGCAGCCATGAAATACAGTATGAGAGCATAACTTTTGAAGATGGTGAGGCCAAAAGCATAGTCTTTAAAACAGTCAGAAAAGCTTACCATGGTCCCACAAGCAGGAATGTGCCAGTATGTGGTTGAACAAAGACATTTTACATTCATAAGAATTTTTTTCAATGAAAGAAGTTTCATTATAAAATGGAAAATTTGGTCTGCAGAAAGTATTTTCCCATAATATGTCTTGAAAAAGGGGGTCTTATATTTGGAACAATAGAGTAAGATTCATTGACACAGGGGTGGTGGTCAAGTGGTTAATGCACTTGGTTTCAGTGCAGAAGGTTCCGGGTTCAAATCCCACCCCTGTCACATTTCTCCATGTAATGTGGAGTTGCGTCAGGAAGGGCATTCAACGTAAAAACTGTGCCAATTCAACATGCAGATCCACCTTGGATTTGCTGTGGCGACCCCAAGTGCAAACAAGGGAGCAGCCGAAGGGACTTACTATTATGGGGTGTCATTAAGGGATATTGCGTGTAGAATTTAGAGGAAAAAATGAATTTCTGGCATAATTCAGTTCAATTTATTTATATAGCTCCAAATCACAACATAAGTCACCCCAATGCACTTCACAACGTTAAAGTCTAACCTTCTCTACCCCCTGAGCAAAGACGTACGCAACAGTAGTCAGGAATAATCATAATCATTGCTCAAAAGAGATGTAATTTTCAAGAAGTTCTGAACTCGTCATATTTCATGGCTACAGCACATGTTCATTATTTTGTTAAATAGTATAACATTTGGACTAAAACAACATTGATGAAACTTCCCAGAGCAGCAGTCACCAGCACTGTTTAGAAGTTGCAGTATGGATGCTGATAAAGGTTTATGTGTAAAAATATTCTCCTGGAACGGCCTTCAACACATCTTCCTTTAGGCTTTGTGCTCTTCCTCATCTCCACCTCGACACGGCTGACCTCACACCTGCCCCCGGCTGGCAGTTAGACAGCCCGCTTATTCTACAGTCTGCCCAGAGATGAGAGGAGCAAGAAGACTGATCGACTCCCGAGGCCGTCGGGTTAATCCACAGCTACAGGCTATAAACTGACGAAGCTTTCGCCCTCTTCCTCACTTTCTTTTTGAATCTGCCAATCTGCCCCAAAACACTCTTTTGCTCTGAAGACTTTAGCTTCGGGCTAATACTTGCTTTCTGTCTGACTGTCACTTGCTGCTGTTATCAATTAATTTTATTTTATTTTTTACCTATTGCCAGACTTTGTCTCAGCAGTGTTGCAGAAGATCTTGAGCAGCAGGGTTGGAGCCTGCAGTGGTTGGAACGGGATCAGATTCTGGCCCAGCCTGCCAGGGTGTGTATAAAATCCTTGATTTGTTCCTGGTTTTTTTTTGGGGGGGGGGAAGCATCGCTGTGAAGTTTTATGAGCACCACTGAGGGGAAGCAACTGTTAAAGATTTTATATATATGTTATCACTGTTAAACATTTGTACCTTTTGTCTTCTTTCTCATGAGAACGGTGTTGTGCTGTTTGCACTAACCCTGAGAATGTACGTGTTATTCAACCTTGTTTTAGCATGCTGGGGTCAATCTGAACTGGGAATGAAGAGCTGGATGTACTTATTATTATTATACAACTTGTTTTTGTAGCCGCTAACGACTGGGAGTGAAGCATGACGGGGTCAGTCATGAACTGGGAGTAATAGACCTGAAGGTTGTTTTTGACTGTTGTGATGTGATGCTTAGTGTGAAGACCAGGACACTCCAGGCAGATGCACAACAGCTGATAACTGCAACAGACGAACGAGATGTGCTGACCTCCGACGATAAGAGTAAAAGAAAGAAACTGTTTGTCCTTACAGCTGCGCTTATTGACGTATGTGTTTATGTTACGGGAAGAAACTTGTCTCGAGTTGTCCCCCCCCCCCTTAGGACAAGTTTTATGATGTAATGAGGGCATCTCTAATAAAAAGAGCGGGAGCACAGGCCAGACTTTAGTGTAGCCTTGGTGTACAGCCTGGCCGCACTCCACGCGTGATTAATTTGACTTTCTGTCTCACTGGTGTTTCTTGACTCTGTTTGTCTTATCAAAGGTTTTAAGAATGTTTGGAGGAGAAAATACCCAACAGCAACAAATAAATCCAAAGGGGAAAACTATACAACCTGCTCAATTTGAAATTTTCCACATTCTGTCTATTTAAATTTTTGGGAGGGGACAGGTGAAGAGTTTAAGCAAGAATGAAATAACAGATGAATTAACAAATGGCAAATGCCGTCATGTATTTTTTTTTTATTTGTTAAAACGCGGGCGCATCTTTCCCTTAATTTGATGAATTCCTCTTTTTATTGCATTGTTTTGTTAAGCGACATCTGCAGCTGCTGTAATTGGACACTGACTATTTGATGGAGTTTTATTTTAGGTTGGTAATGATTTACAGACAGATTCTCAAAAGCTTTGCATTGCAAGGAAATTGTAATTAATGAAGCACTTAAAGCTGAACATTGAGAGCCAAAGTGCTTGACAGGTGTGCCAAATGGGCTCCGCGGGAGTGCAGGCAGCTTGTCGAGGACATTTCCTCCCTAATTTGTGTATCTGGCTGTTTGTGCTTTCATGTTTTTAAAGCAGTAAACAGGAAAAATGTGACAAAACTTTGTCCCACCGTGCTGAAGAAAAGGCTTGGCTTTGACCTGTGTCAATGTTTGAGGAAATAAAGTAGATTTTTGCCAAAGCAGTCCATATTGCCTTCAGTGATGTAAAAGTTTCGCACTGCGCCACTGTCCACTCCATGTCACTAATGTAGTTCTGTGCATTTCTAAACAGGTTTTGAAGCCAGTGTGTCATGTAATGTCTTGTTTGTGTATTGAAAACAAATCCATTTCTGAATAATTTGGTTCATTTATGTTTTTGTGGTGCTCCAAAGCAGGAAATATTGGTCATGCAAATCGTTTATTTTGTGCATCGTGTTTTTTTTTTATTTAGTGTTCCAGTATTTTGAAACAGTAATTGTTTCATTATTATTTTGAACATCCTTAGTCCTGTTCAGAAGGATTTATTCATTTACTGTTTTTCAGTGTATCAAAGCAGGAAATATTTTCTCATGCAAATGTTTCGTCTCATACTTCAAGCGTTTTGAAAAAAGATAATCTTTTCTTCAAGAAATGCTTTCGTTCAGTTTTCCAGTGTTTCAAACCGACAACTGTATCGCTATTACTTTGAACAATGTGAGTATTGTTCTGAAGCATTTATTCATTTACCGTTCTCCAGTGTTTCAAAGCAGGAAGTATTGTTGTCCAACAACCGTTTCATTTTGTCATTGACAAATTTGGGTTAAAAAAAAAGCTGCCATATTTTCCTCTTTTTTTTTTTATTGGTTGAGGATGCCTTGCTACTTATTCTTTGGTGTGAATTATATGCCAATAAATAAATAAACCAAAAAAAAAAAAAAAAAAAAAAAAAAATAATTAATGAATTTATTTGGCACACACAGATCCAAAACAACAAAAAACTTAAAGAAAATAATCCAACAATGCACCCATGCGCAGAAGCAAAAGCTTGTAAACACCCACCCCTTTAACCAAAAATAAAAATTTGACATGTGTATAAAATTATACATATACCCATGATAACTAATACAAATTAATATAATATAACTAATATAAATTGATCCCTGAACTATAATTTCAAAAACACAAACATGCAAACAGCAGTGCACCAAAGACAAAACAAAATCAATAAACCTAATTTAACATGCTATAGCAAGTAATCAAATAATTTTTGTAGAGCCTTTTAAAGCCAACCAAAGTACCGAGTGATTTTATGTTATCCGGGCAATTATTCCAAATATTAACACCTTTAACAGAAACCTCCGAGCAGCTCTTCCTCCTCCTCCACTCACGCTCTGACTGACTCGTCTCTGCACAGTGCCGAGGAGCCCATGCAGCTGGGGCACACATGTCTGTCCACAAAATCACACATTATTAATCATTATAACTGTTAGGGATCAACCGATTATTAGCACCCATAATGGGTGGATCTCAGAAAATTATAATAATGGTTTATATTGGACTTTCCCCTGAATCAAAGCACTAAACAACATAAACTCTAATAATACAATAATAAATGCCAATAATAAAAAGTACACTAAACCAATGCACAAAATCCCAAATTAAAGAGCTGATAATATAGAAAAAAAATTGGGACTTATGCTACAGTGCAACTTATTTGGTTTTTTCCTCTTTAAGAGACCATTTTTTAACAGGTGTGACCTATACACTGGAAAATACGGAAATCTATTCCTGACGCATTTTGTTCATTTACTGTTCTGTGGTGTTTCAAAGCAGGAAATACTTCTGTCATGCAACAGTTTCATTTGCTTCCAAGTTTCAAAAAGGTTCCTGTTTTTAGTGTGTGGAGAATATTCAGGCATAATTTTAAACCACAGTCACCATAGCCTCCTGACTGCCTTGCTTTGCTGTTTATAGCTACTTATAAAGTGATAGAGACACTAATCTTTAGTCACTAAAGACCGCATGAACATATTTGACACAAACACCAACCACATTTCTCGTTAATGTTGCTTCTTCAGTAACAATGGCAGCGTAATCAGTTTCACTTTGGAAAATGTCTTTCTTAACCGGAAACATAAATCAAATCTTCCAGTAAAATAATTCTGCTGATGCTAATGATATCACTACAAACACTAATAATATTAGCATTGAGAAAAATTATTAGTAAAACATGTACGGCGGCTGAAAAGGGCCACAACAAAAGTGTTGTATGGCTGGGGGGCCTGGCTGCCTTTTTGTTTCTGTCTTTTGTTTTTCCTTCCAGCTGGCTTGCATTTGGGACTGAGTGGCTGTGTTGCTGAGGTTATCAGGACCTCACCCTGATCACCTGTGGCTCGTCAGGACTCACAGCTGTGGTGCATCTATATGGATTGGAACATGGTGGCATTTAAGACTGGAGTGTACAGTGTGTATTTGCCAGAGACTCGACCTTGTGACCAGACGGGTGAGATCGTCGTCTCGGGAGCCATCTCATCATCAGTGGATGCAGAGAACGTCCAGGGTTTGATGCACGGTCTGTGAAAGAGGAGGGGGTGAGGTCTCACGCTCGTCAGCACACTTCCTGAGGTACGTTAGATTCTGTGACTAACGTTTATACAGTCAGTAAATGTGGTGTCCCTCACACATTATTATATTGAGCTGTACGTTAGTCATGTATCGGCTTCCACTGCAGTGGAGTTTTGTGAACTGGATGTTCCATGCCTGCAGGTTGGGAAGCTGATTAGTAATTAAGCCAGGAAGTGTTTGCTGTTTATGTACACCTTTGAGTGGTCTCTCTGTGTGTAGAGTGTGGACTCACATAATGGTTCCTTCTTTCACAGACTCGGTTTGTTGCGGCCACCTGGGGGGTGTCGGCGGGGTCCTTGGGTCCGAACGGCTTCTGGCTCCGGACCGTTAGCGCTGCTGGGAGCGCACCGTATCACCACCACGCCAGACCGCGCACTCTTTTGTTGTTTTGTATCACATCACTGTTATGTATTAAATTCAGTTAGCCTTTGTACCGTGCTCTGCTTATTTCATTCTTATTTCATACTGGGTCCTTCAAACGCTGGTCGGTTCTCCGAGCTGCGTCCGACACATAACAAAAAGCAAGTGCAGATGACACAAATACAACCCCGACCTCCCACAAAAACACAACAACAAACACCTGCATCGATTAAACAAAAGCCTCACAGTAAAATCACCAGTGTTAAATTAACACTGACAATGAACATATGGTCCCACTCTGACCAGAGTGCTTAGCTCAGTGTGTTTTTCGAACTCCTGCCTGTTTTTCCGACCTCGCCAAAGCCTGATGAGTTTTTTTACTTCTGCTGTGTATTTTGGAGCACCTTTCTGTGTACCGACCATTGCTATCCACCCCACTAAAGTTTTTACCAACCAGAGCTGTTTGTGTGAGCCTCGCATTTGTGTCCAAATGTCCTTGACCAATCTGCCTGTCAGATCAATCTGATCAACAATGGACACCGCAGGCTCAGACCCGTTCCAACTGGTGGTACACCACCATAGTCGGCAGCTCACACAGCAGGACGACCCGCTCACTGCGCTCAGTTCCAGGTTTAACGAGCTAGCTAAATGCCAGGACACCATGTCATCAGTAAGCGCACAGATGAACTAACTACTGTCCAGACTGAATCCTCAGGCTGCGTCTGACACGGCCACTGGTAATTCCAGTATACCTCCACTGGGGCCATCAGCAGCCTCACCGGCTCTTGTGGTCTGCAGCCAGTTGTCGCGACCAGAACGCTTCTCCTGGGAAACCGGTGACATCAGAACAGTTATCACACAGTGTGAGCTACACTTTGAGTTAATGTTATCTATGTTTCCATCCGACCGGGTGAAGATAGCATACATGATCACTCACCTGTCTGGTCATGCCGCAAATTGGGTAATGGCAGAATGGGGTCGACAAGCCTCCACCTGTGCTTCATTTTCTGCCTTCACCACAGCTCTCGAACAGGTGTTTCAACACACTGCTCCAGCACATGAAGCTGTGCGCTCCCTAATGAGGCTCAAGCAGGGCAGCCGAGTCACTGATTACATCATAGACTTCCGTAACCTGACAGCCAAAAGTGAATGGAACCCAGCCGCACTCCTAGACATTTTCTTTCAGGGGCTGTCGGCCGACATACAGGACCAGCTGATCGCCATCGACCTCTCAGAGGACCTTGACAAGTTTATCGCGCTGGCCATTCGCACGGACCGATGCCTGCCTGCAGGATCGACCTCGCTGAGAGAGTCGTCAACCAGATCGCCGGGTGGACACGCCTTTGAGCCGCTCTTCCTCCTCCTCCACTCATGCTCGGACCGACTCATCACTCATCTCTGCACAGCGCCAAGGAGCCCATGCAACTGGGGCGCACACGTCTATCCCCAATGGAATGACGGCGCCGCCATGAGAACGTACTCTGCTACTACTGTGGACAATCAGGACATTTCATTTCCAACTGTCAGGTCAGGGCAGCTGAGGCCGGAGTTACTGGTGAGTCTTAATTCCATCTCTTCTGTCTTGGCACAAAATATAATCCCAGCTAAATTAATGTCTGATCACGCCACCATAGCTGTTTCGGCTTTTGTTGATTCAGGGACTGATGCCAACTTGATTCTGTCTTCTCTTGCCAGGTCCCTTCGCCTTAAGATGTATAAGCTCTCACACCCTCTGGTGGTTACGTGCTGTGGATGGCCAGGTATTGGGTCAAATCTCCCACCACACTCAGTCAGTGAAAATGTTTATTTCTGAGACTCACTCTGAATCCTTACGTTTCCATGTTTTGGATAATATGACTCACCTGATCATTCTGGGGCACCCCTGGTTACAACCACGGGCCCAATTTTGATTGGATGAAAGGGGAAATTATTTCCTGGGGCCCGGCTTGCAAAAATCTATGTTTGTCTAAATCTGAATGCAATTCAATGGCTTCAAATCAGGGTCTAATCAGCGTAAATGTTTGTTATCATGACTTAGCAGCCGTTTTTAGCAAAGCTAAACCTAATCTTTACCACCTCATCGTGAATACAACTGTGCTAATGAGCCTCTCCCCGGTGCGAGTCCACCACTGGGAAAGCTTGTTTCTGTGTCGGTTCCTGAACGCAGCACAATGAATGAATACATACAGGAGTCTCTTGCAGCCACCTTGATTAGACCTTCATTGTTGCCTGCAGGGGCGGGGTTCTTCTTTGTTGAAAAGTACATGTCTCCGAGCCTGCATTGATTACCGCGGTCTTAATGATGTCATGGTAAAGAAGCATTATTCACTGCCGCTTATCTCCTCTGCATTTGAGTTGCTAGAAGGAGCCAAAGTTTTTAACCAAACTCGACTTACGCAACGTGTACAACTTGGTCCAGATAAAACAGGGAGATGAGTGGAAAACGGCCTTTAATATGCCGTCTGGACATTATGAGTACCTGGTCATGCCATTTGGACTCATGAACGCACCATCCATATTCCAAAACTTAGTCAACAATGTGCTATGGGAGTTCCTAAATAAGTTTGTCTTCGTTTATCCGGATGACATCCAAATTTTTTCCCCTGATCTGGTGACCCACACCCATCATGTCCATACAGTGCTACAATCCCTACTGCAAAATGATCTTTTTGTAAAAGCAGAGAATTCCACAGACCCACTGTGTCCTTTCTGGGCTTTGTTATTGCACAAGGGGAAATAAAGATGCATCTGGAGAAGGCTGCGGTGGTGCGGGACTGGGCCTTTCCCACATCTCGTAAGGAAGTGCAACGATTCTTGGTGTTTGCAAACCTTTATCATAAATTCATACATAGTTTCAGTATGGTTGTGATGCCACTGCATGCTGTCACCTCATCCCTCCGTCCATTCGTCTAGACACCGGAGTGCGACGAGGTGCTCAGAGTCCTCAAACATCACTTTACCACGGCCCTGTGCTACTCCTCCCTGACCCCGCTTGGCAGTTCGTGGTTGAGGTCAATGCTTCTAATGTGGGGGTAGGAGCGGTCCTTTAACAGAGAAACCCCTCAGACAACAGGCTGCACCCGTGTGCCTTCCTGTCAAAGAAACTGACCGCGGCAGATGGCATCGGCAACCACAAGCTGTTGGCAATTAAAGTGGCCTTGGAGGAGTGGCAGCACTGGTTGGAGGGGGCACAAATTCTGTTCATAGTCTATACTGATCACAAGAATCTGGAGTACCCACGCACTGCTAAGTGTTTAAATTCTCGCCAGGCCAGATGAGCCATTTTCTTCAGCCACTTCAATTTCATGCTGTCCTACCAACTGGGTACTAAGAACGGTAAACCAGATGCATTATCCCGTCAGGGGAACGTGCCTACAGATACAGGAACCGTCTTGCCCGCATCCTGCTTCATATCCGCATTAACTTGGGATAATGAGTCCAGAGTTAAATCGGTTTTCAGTAATGAGCCAGTTCCCACTGGTTGTCCGCAGGGCAGACGTTTTGTCCCAGAAACCCTCAGGGGGACGTGATTTGCTGGTGCCATGAGAGCCGGTTGTTTTGTCACCCAGGAATTAAGAAACCCTTATCTGTTGTTCAGCAAAGATTCTGGTGGCCAGGGATACATAAGGATGTTACAGAATATGTCAATGCCTGTCAAGTTGGTGCTATGCATAAATCGTCCAACTGCCCGCCTGCGGGCACCTTGTTAACGCTAGCTGTTCCCACTCGGCCATGGTCCCACATCTCTTTTGACAATCTAACCGGTTTTCAGCCCTCTAAGGGACACACTGTGGTCTTTACTGTTGTAGATCGCCTGTCTAAAATGGTGCATTTCATACCTTTGCCGCGCCTTCCGTCAGCAAAAGAAACAGCCAAAGTTATGTTGGCACGTTTTTAAATTGCATGGATTACCGCAGGATATTGTGTCTTTTGTAGTTGTAAGCTTTTTTCCTACTTTACATGTTGTGGCCTGTCTTGGGCATGGTAAACATGCCTCCATTATCTTTTTTTTATTCCCACATTACCTGTACAGACAAACACAAACACCTGTACAGATGGACTTTGTCACCAAGGACAAGCTGAAGCAAGTCCACCCCCCTCGCCATTTTTTTCCCCCAATCAGACTACATTTCTTTTCTCTCTCATTACAATAACTATTAAATTCCAGGACAGCTGAGGTACAAACAGTGGATGATGCTCTTGGCTAGACATATTCTGCATTGTTATTACTGTGATTATTTTTTTTTCTCAGCCACATAAAAGGTGATGAAGGGAATGGAATAACAACAAGCAGGGACTAGAGGAAGCCAGAAGCGGGTTGGTGGTACTGCATGAGGAATGGTTCATTGGAAAACACCACCATACATCATGCTGCAGCAAAAACAGACGAGAAGACTAATTTACAGGTGGAATACAACAACATAATACAGGAGAATGCGAAAACAGAAATGAGCTTTGAAGGGGAGTGACCATACCAAAATTTCACTTTGAATGAAAACTCTTCACCATGCTTATGAAAATGTTTGTTCATGCATTTTCATGTCTTTCCTTAGTTGCCTTAAACTACAAATATGCCTGCGTTTAATGATGCAACTATAACATGATATCACCTGGACCCTGTACTCGCACATGACCTGCAATACCTCCATACACCAGGGGTCAGTATGGGTAATGAAAACCCACCTACTATAGCATGATGTGTCTTTCCATGGATGGGGCACCAATTTAATACATTTCAATTCCCAGTCAATGTAGATGAAGTATCTTGTCCAAGGACACAAACAGGTCATGTGACCTGGACCTGGACCCTAACTCCTTATCCCCCTGAGATATCTGTTCTACTATCGTGCCTTCACACAAGACAAAATTCTGATACATGTGATTAGTGGAGCAGATAATGGAAAAACTGTGCACGTAGTGATACAAGCACCAAATTTGGCATGGTGATTCTCATGATATTACTTAGCATATCTGGTCAACGGGCCAATTGAAAATTAAAGATGGTGGCCATTTTCCAAGATAATTACCAAAATGACCTGTTGAAAATCACATATTGTATAACAATGCTCCTACGTGATCAATTAAAAATTATAATGATGTTAAAGTCCCTCATTGTATTATACTAGCTATTTATGGTATTTCTTGTGTTATATTTTGCTTATATGTCAAATTATTTATTACATTTAGTATTAATTGTTTCAAGAGTGGCACGGTGGAACAGTGGTTAGCACTGCTGCCTCACAGCAAGAAGGTTGTGAGATTGCGGCAGTGTTGGAAAGTCAGCGGGCAAGTGTGAATGCCCTTCCTCCCCCTTCATCCCAGTGGCAGCCAACATCATTTGTTTGGGAGGGTGACCGGCAAACCAACCTCAGAACTGTAAGATCAGAAACTGCTCAGCTGGGTAGAGCGCAGGACTGGAAGCTGCTGGCAGACTTGGACAAGAAACTGTGCTTCCCAGCGGAAATCACAGCCACCAACCTGCAACCAGACCTTGTTCTGTGGTCATCCTCGTTCAAGCTTGTCTACATCATCAAGCTCACTGTGCCCTGGGAGGGCGCAGTGGAGGAAGCCTATGAGCGGAAAAAGCTTAGGTACGCTGAACTCGCAGCCGATGCGCAACAACAAGGCTGGAATGTGAAGGTACGCCCAGTGGAAGTAGGCTGCAGAGGATTTGTAGCCACCTCAACATCCAGGCTGCTCAGGGAGATGGGAGTGCGAGGGAAGGCCCATCAGCAGGCAGTCAAAGACCTCTCTGCTGCTGCTGAAAAGGGAAGCCAGTGACTGTGGATGAAGAGGAAAGACTCCGTGTGGGCCTTCAAGTGAGGTGATGGCATCCAGGGAGTGAACCTGGGATGCTGGGACTCACTGCTGAACCATCTGGAGGTGTCGTGGGCTTATCATCGAAACACCCAAGAAGGAGGGCACCCACTTGACAACCCAAAGGATGCCATCGATGCCATCACTCAACTGACCATCCCACAGAGTCTTGTCGGTGCCTCAAGTATTCATTAAGGGATATCAACATCAAGTCCTATACAACAGATCTATGTAGTTTGCATGTTCTCCCCATGTTTGTGTGGGTTCCCTCCAGGTGCTCTGGCTGCTTCCCACATCCAAAGACATGCAGATTAGGCAGATTGGAACCTTTAAATTAACCATAGTTGTGAGTGAGGGTGTGACTGTGTTTGTATGTCTATATGTAGCCCTGTGACAGACTGGCATCCTGTCCAGGGTGCACCCTGCCTCTTGGCCCATGACTGCTGGGATAGGCTCCAGCTCCCCATCAATGACCCTTAATTGTAGTAAGTGGGTATAGAAAATGAATGAATTAATGGTACCCACACAGCACATGTTTTGAATGTGTTCATCTCTTAAAACTACTGCACCTATGGCTAATAAACGGCATTTAGTGTTTTAATATATTGTGTTGTTATTTTTAAATATTTGCAGTCAATATGGTCAAATGCAAGTTATACCACCAATAGTGTCATGTTGTTGTTGGAACATGAAAAATTAAATCCAGCATGCCTGAAAACCTATAATTTGACACCAACACCACACAAATCAAATAAGCAATGACATTTTTGTGAGGGAAAAATATTTAGGGGTCAATTTGGTGGCCATCTTGAAATGAGACGCCATCTTGGATTTCAGTGAAGCATTAAAACAGATTGTGACAGAAGCATGCCTATGCAAAAACTAATTTTCATTTTGGTTTTTCAAGGTGCCAATTGACCAGATTTATTCAGTCCTACCTAGGGAATAATCATGGCAATTTTAGTGCTCGTACCACCAAATCCACGGGTTTGCTGTAAAATCGATGTTATCTGCTCTACTGGATGGATAGAGAGGTTGGCCTGATGCAAACTCAGCCCCGGGTCTGAACTGGGGCTAACCCTATCACTAATCCTAATCCTAACCCTAAAGCCTAACTTGAATTTTAACCCTAACCCGGGCTGAGCTCTCTACCAACCCAGTATATCACATAACCTCTACATCTCCTCTGTTGCTTCACGGAGTAAACCAAAAAATACAAACACATTTCAATCAATCAATCAATCAACTTTTTTCTTATATAGCGCCAAATCACAACAAACAGTTGCCCCAAGGCGCTCCACACTGCAAGGCAAGGCCATACAACAACCATGAAAAACCCCAACGGTCAAAACGACCCCCTATGAGCAAGCACTTGGCCACAGTGGGAAGGAAAAACTCCCTTTTAACAGGAAGAAACCTCCAGCAGAACCAGGCTCAGGGAGGGGCAGTCTTCTGCTGAGACTGGTTGGGGCTGAGGGAAAGAACCAGGAAAAAGACATGCCGAGAAGGGGGGCAGAGATCGATCACTAATGATTAAATGCAGAGTGATGCATACAGAGCAAAAAAAGAAACAGTGCATCATGGGAACCCCCCACAGTCTACGTCTAAAGCAACATAACCAAGGCATGGTCCAGGGTCACCCGATCCAGCCCTAACTATAAGCCTTAGCGAAAAGGAAAGTTTTAAGCCTAATCTTAAAAGTAGAGAGGGTATCTGTCTCCCTGATCTGAATTGGGAGCTGGTTCCACAGGAGAGGAGCCTGAAAGCTGAAGGCTCTGCCTCCCATTCTACTCTTACAAACCCTAGGAACCACAAGTAAGCCCGCAGTCTGAGAGCGAAGCGCTCTAATGGGGTAATATGGTACTACGAGGTCCCTAAGATAAGATGGGACCTGATTATTCAAACCTTATAAGTAAGAAGAAGAATTTTAAATTCTATTCTAGAATTAACAGGAAGCCAATGAAGAGAGGCCAACACGGGTGAGATATGCTCTCTCCTGCTAGTCCCCGTCAGTACTCTAGCTGCAGCATTCTGAACCAACTGAAGGCTTTTTAGGGAACTTTTAGGACAACCTGATAATAATGAATTACAATAGTCCAGCCTAGAGGAAATAAATGCATGAATTAGTTTTTCAGCATCACTCTGAGACAAGACCTTTCTGATTTTAGAAATATTGCGTAAATGCAAAAAGGCAGTCCTACATATTTGTTTAATATGCGCTTTGAATGACATATCCTGATCAAAAATAACTCCAAGATTTCTCACAGTATTACCAGAGATCAGGGAAATGCCATCCAGAGTAACGATCTGGTTAGACACCATGCTTCTAAGATTTGTGGGGCCAAGTACAATAACTTCAGTTTTATCTGAGTTTAAAAGCAGGAAATTAGAGGTCATCCATGTCTTTATGTCTGTAAGACAATCCTGCAGTTTAGCTAATTGGTGTGTATCCTCTGGCTTCATGGATAGATAAAGCTGGGTATCATCTGCGTAACAATGAAAATTTAAGCAATACCGTCTAATAATACTGCCCAAGGGAAGCATGTATAAAGTGAATAAATTGGTCCTAGCACAGAACCTTGTGGAACTCCATAATTAACTTTAGTCTGTGAAGAAGATTCCCCATTTACATGAACAAACTGTAATCTATTAGACAATATGATTCAAACCACCGCAGCGCAATGCCTTTAATACCTATGACATGCTCTAATCTCTGTAATAAAATTTTATGGTCAACAGTATCAAAAGCAGCACTGAGGTCCAACAGAACAAGCACAGAGATAAGTCCACTGTCCGAAGCCATAAGAAGATCATTGTAACCTTCACTAATGCTGTTTCTGTACTATGATGAATTCTAAAACCTGACTGAAACTCTTCAAATAGACCATTCCTCTGCAGGTGATCAGTTAGCTGTTTTACAACTACCCTCTCAAGAATCTTTGAGAGAAAAGGAAGGTTGGAGATTGGCCTATAATTAGCTAAGATAGCTGGGTCAAGTGATGGCTTTTTAAGTAATGGTTTAATTACTGCCACCTTAAAGGCTTGTGGTACATAACCAACTAACAAAGATAGATTGATCATATTTAAGATTGAAGCATTAAATAATGGTAGGACTTCCTTGAGCAGCCTGGCAGGAATGGGGTCTAATAAGCATGTTGATGGTTTGGATGAAGTAACTAATGAAAATAACTCAGGCAGAACAATCTGAGAGAAAGAGTCTAACCAAATACCGGCATCACTGAAAGCAGCCAAAGATAACGATACATCTTTGGGATGGTTATGAGTAATTTTTTCTCTAATAGTCAAAATTTTGTTAGCAAAGAAAGTCATGAAGTCATCACTAGTTAAAGTTAATGGAATACTCAGCTCAATAGAGCTCTGACTCTTTGTCAGCCTGGCTACAGTGCTGAAAAGAAACCTGGGGTTGTTCTTATTTTCTTCAATTAGTGATGAGTAGAAAGATGTCCTAGCTTCACGGAGGGCTTTCTTATAGAGCAACAAACTCTTTTTCCAGGCTAAGTGAAGATCTTCTAAATTAGTGAGACGCCATTTCCTCTCCAACTTACGGGTTATCTGCTTTAAGCTACGAGTTTGTGAGTTATACCACGGAGTCAGACACTTCTGATTTAAAGCTCTCTTTTTCAGAGGAGCTACAGCATCCAAAGTTGTCTTCAATGAGGATGTAAAACTATTGACGAGATACTCTAGCTCCCTTACAGAGTTTAGGTAGCTACTCTGCTCTGTGTTGGTATATGACATTAGAGAACATAAAGAAGGAATCATATCCTTAAACCTAGTTACAGCGCTTTCTGAAAGACTTCTAGTGTAATGAAACTTATTCCCCATTGCAGGGTAGTCCATCAGGGTAAATGTAAATGTTATTAAAAAATGATCAGACAGAAGGGAGTTTTCAGGGAATACTGTTAAGTCTTCTATTTCCATACCATAAGTCAGAACAAGATCTAAAATATGATTAAAGTGGTGGGTGGACTCATTTACTTTTTGAGCAAAGCCGATAGAGTCTAATAATAGATTAATGCAGTGTTGAGGCTGTCATTCTCAGCATCTGTGTGGTTGTTAAAATCGCCCACTATAATTATCTTATCTGAGCTAAGCACTAAGTCAGACAAAAGGTCTGAAAATTCACAGAGAAACTCACAGTAACGACCAGGTGGACGATAGATAATAACAAATAAAACTGGTTTTTGGGACTTCCAATTTGGATGGACAAGACTAAGAGACAAGCTTTCAAATGAATTAAAGCTCTGTCTAGGTTTTTTGATTAATTAATAAGCTGGAATGGAAGATTGCTGCTAATCCTCCGCCCCGGCCCGTGCTACGAGCATTCTGACAGTTAGTGTGACTCGGGGGTGTTGACTCATTTAAACTAACATATTCATCCTGCTGTAACCAAGTTTCTGTTAGGCAGAATAAATCAATACGTTGATCAATTATTATATCATTTACCAACAGGGACTTAGAAGAAAGAGACCTAATGTTTAATAGACCACATTTAACTGTTTTAGTCTGTGGTGCAATTGAAGGTGCTATATTATTTTTTCTTTTTGAATTTTTATGCTTAAATAGATTTTTGCTAGTTATTGGTGGTCTGGGAGCAGGCACAGTCTCTACGGGGATGGGGTAATAAGGGGATGGCAGGGGGAGAGAAGCTGCAGAGAGGTGTATAAGACCACAGCTCTGCCTCCTGGTCCCAACGCTAGACAGTCACAGTTTGGAGGATCCAAAAAAATTGGCCAGATTTCTAGAAATGAGAGCTGCTCCCTCTAAAGTGGGATGGATGCCGTCTCTCCTAACAAGACCAGGTTTTCCCCAGAAGCTTTGCCAATTATCAATGAAGCCCACCTCATTTTTTGGACACCACTCAGACAGCCAGCAATTCAAGGAGAACATGCGGCTAAACATGTCACTCCCGGTCTGATTGGGGAGGGGCCCAGAGAAAACAACAGAGTCCGACATTGTTTTTGCAAAGTTACACACCGATTTAATGTTAATTTTAGTGACCTCCGATTGGCGTAACCGAGTGTCATTACTGCCGACGTGAATTACAATCTTACCAAATTTACGCTTAGCCTTAGCCAGCAATTTCAAATGTCCTTCGATGTCGCCTGCTCTGGCCCCCGGAAGACAATTGACAATGGTTGCTGGTGTCGCTAACTTCACATTTCTCAAAACAGAGTCGCCAATAACCAGAGTTTGATCCTCGGCGGGTGTGTCGTCGAGTGGGGAAAAACGGTTAGAGATGTGAACGGGTTGACGGTGTACACGGGGCTTCTGTTTAGGGCTACGCTTCCTCCTCACAGTCACCCAGTCAGCCTGCTTTCCCGACTGCACGGGATCTGCCATGGGGGAACTAACGGCGGCTAAGCTACCTTGGTCCGCACCGACTACAGGGGCCTGGCTAGCTGTAGAATTTTCCACGGTGCGGAGCCGAGCCTCCACTTCGCCCAGCCTGGCCTCCAAAGCTACGAATAAGCTGCACTTATTACAAGTACCGTTACTGCTAAAGGAGGCCGAGGAATAACTAAACATTTCACACCCAGAGCAGAAAAGTGCGGGAGAGACAGGAGAAGCCGCCATGCTAAATCGGCTAAGAGCTAGTAGCTACGCTAAGCTAGCGGATTCCCAAAAACACACAAAGTAAATAATGTGCAAATAATCCAAAGGTGATTCAGCAGAAGGAGTGCCCCAATCAAGGCACCAAACAGGCCATGAAGCAGCACAGGCAACGCACGACAACGGTGCTAAAATAAAATAAAAAAAATAAAAAATAAAAACGAAAGCGTTAGCAAGCTAGTTAGCCTGCCAACGCTAATAAAAGTTAGCTGATAAAAGTGCTCCGTCGCGATGTTTCGACCGTTAGAGGTCTTCCTTAGGCGTTGGAGCACAGTAAAAAGTTAAAAAAAATTAAAAAGTAAAAAAGTAAAAAAAAGTAAAAAAGTCTTGAAAAAGACTGTTAGTTCAAGTCCAAAGCAGCAGGTAGCAGTCTCTGTGTAAACAGTCCCAACAGAGAGCCCACCAAATCCAACCTACTACCCGAACCCGAACAAGACTCGTGGAAGGCTGGTAAGTGAACGTGGAAATACAACAAACTGCCCGAATTTGAGAGTTGTTTAGAAGCTCCTAAGTTGCTACTCATTAGATGAGATGCCCATTTGAAGGATGGATATAAGAAAAGACATTGAAAAGTAGCCTTTCATTTCTCAGAATCTTTAACAATCACAGGTCCACTGTAAGATTTCTTTCTGAGTGACTTCTTATTGTTTTTTATTTATGGAACACCTACTCACTGTAATCAGATATGAAACATGACTCAACAGCGAATGCAGAACAGCAGTACACACCGAAGTGCAGTAATTAAAGTGGCATAAACAGCACCACCTCAACCTTCACCACATGACAAAATGACAAGCTCAAATGTGACTTTCTTAAATTATGAACTGAGAAATAGTCATTTAAATTATTACCACTTTGAAATAAGCTCATAATTGTGTGAGATTTTATATTTAAATAAACTAAATTAACAGCTCATTCATTCGGCTCAATACTTATCAGACACGTTATATTCCAGAAACAACTCACAGAAATAAAACTCCTTTGCTCTGAAGTTTTTCCTGCGAAGCCAGCAAAGAAAGTTGGAAAATAAAATGAAGAAACATTCTGATGAATACAAATTTGTGTCAACATTAATCTTGAAGTAAAAGAAGATGGCTTTCTGATATTAAAGATGCCAAAGCTTTTTATGGTTGATTTAAAGTTTGGAGACATTCAGCTCATTTTTGTGATATACGTGTTACATCTACTGAGGGCATTTTCCCCTCAATCTGAGTCCAAAAGAAAGGAATCCTTATCAGTTCTTTAAAAGAAAGAAAGAAAAAACCCCTTAGATTGCTACATAGATGTGGACAGTGAATGGATTTAGACAGAAAAACCAGAAGATAAAATTGAAGAATTATGAACATCACTTGATTTTCTGTCAGCCACAGACTGATGGCAAGATCAGTTGCTTCCAACAATTACAAAGTTTGATGTATGATATCTGGTTTTCAATTTTTCCACTTTCCTCCCATCTTGCCTGTCACAAACCTTGTTTAAACTCCCGTCAGATTTACCCCGGTGCATTTTGTCCCCATCAGTTGGCGCCGTCTCCTCTGGGCTTCAGCAAACGCTATCGCATGACTCCTCGCTAATCTGATTGGCTGATCAGAACTGTAAATGAAACCAGCCACAGCCAATTACAATAGGCACAAGTCATTAAGAGAGATGACTTCAGGGAGAAGAGCGGTGCAGGGGACAGGTGCTTCGGCACTCATCTTACAAATTACTTTCAGAATAGATTTTAGATTGTCCGTTCCCGGCCATTATACAGAGCGACTGCAGAAGGAGGGCGGCAATATGTATAAAGGAGTTTCACTGGACACACGTTAGTGAAGGATATCGACAAGGATGCACAATCAGAATTAAGAAGAAATGAATTTGAAATACATAAAACAACTGATCAGATATGAAAAACGTACAGCACTTATAACACTCGACCTACCGGTGATTTTTTAAAAAGCAAATTTAGTCCTGACACGCTGACATTTCGAGAGTCTGTGAACTCACAGAATAAAATCAGTCATTATCTTTATTCTGACTTGCTTTTGTCTTCGAGCCCTACCTTGACAATACTTGGAGCAGTTCATAGCACATAACACAAGTACAATTTAGCTGTGCCCAAATACCCTTTGCGACTGACATGGCGCGCAATTTCAGCACAAAGTAAGGTGCAATGCACAGAGGAGGTGATATGGCACAAATTGTCATCCTGCATAAATGGTCACTGGCGACAATATATGCCGAGTCTGACTTCAAAAATTGTCACCCTCATATGTTGCTGCTGACGACAACATATTAGACCGTATCTGATAGCACGTATTGATGGCACCCTTTTTAGTAAGACAAATAATCAAAAAGCATGCCTAATTATATACAAATCTTTCAAAAGTGTATCAAATTGATAATTTTTATGATAAAATTATAATGTTTTACAATAAACATGAATATCAATGTGATAATTTTTACTATAAATGTGTGCTATGGTATATAATGACCAGGGTGCATCTGAATTTTGACATTTCTTTTGCCTTTGCTGGATGTAACAGCAAATTTGGCACAAATGTACACCTCTCAGTGACAATATGTGCTATCAGACTTGCATATATTATCGCCAGTGGTAATTTATGCAGGTTGCTGATATATGCCATGACAGGGGTTGTATTTAGTCCCTTAAATAATCATGGGTGTGTTTTGGACAGAACATCAGTTAAATCAATTTGAATGTCATGTGTCTTTGCCTTTAAGAGCAATGTGCATTTCAACCTGCTGCATTGCTATTGAGATGGTGGACTCAGCAGTGAGGGGTTTTATGGAGGGAAAACTGATCTTAGCACAAAGTCGTCAAAGTGTTCGGCAGATCAAAGGAGAGGCCACCACTGCTCCCTGAGGTGAAGCAGTTGAGGTGTGTCATTTTTTGCAGTACCCCCTTCTCCTACATCTCCATTCAGCAGATCTTCTCCACATCATATCAAGCACAGAAATTTGTCAGGGTTTGTCAGTGAGGAAAGGTTTACTAATCTTGACTTGGTGGCTGATACCCTAATTGTAGCATTTGAGAAACTGAGTGAGGAATCAGAGTGTCTGGGCTTGTGATTATTGTGGTTCAAGACTAAAATCCAGGCTTTTAATGACTTCCTGGACTCTGCTATCAGAAATGTATGTGTGTTCACCGCACGTGGTGACCTTGTTGAGAGATTCACTTATCTAAGCAGTGATATTCATGTCTCTGGGACCTCTGCCTTTGAGAATGAGAGACACCTGGGAAGAACTCATGGAGTCATGAGGTCACTGGACAGAGGTGTTTGTTGATGCTGACATCTTTGCAGGAGAACAAAGGTCCAAATATTTAGTGTTCTGGTGCTTTTGTCTTACTGTATGGTTGTAAAACATGGACAATAACCAGTGACCAATGCCTAGCGGGCACTCCTAGATGCGTCCAAAGAGACCTATTCCCCAGTACATTTAGGTTTGTGTTGAGAACCCCAGTGGCTGAAGAAGGTCAAGTGAATGTCCACACCTCACCTGGCAGATAGATGGTTACTTTTGATAGGCGGGGATGGCCTGGATGTCTGGTGTATATACACCTTGGTGCCCAAGGCAGTTACACAGTGTGGTCAAGCACTAATGTATAGTGACTTGCTAGTTAAAGGTTTATCTTTTACTAGTGTTTTACAAGCACTTTCTTTCAAGAGAACATCTTGTAATGTTTGCTGGCAGGGGTGTTGGCCAAGTGGTCAGTGTCCTTGTTCCCATCACTGAAGGCTCCCGGTTGAAGGCTACCCATGCCCATTCTCCATGTAATGTGGAGTTGTGTCAGGAAGGGCATCCGGTGTAAAACTTGTGCCAAATCAACATGCTCATCCACCTCAGATCTGCTGTGGTGACCCCAACTGAAACAAAGGAGAAGCCTAAGGGATTTGCTATCTTGCAATGTTCGCTGTCCTCATTGTTGAAGAGTATAAATTTGCTCACTACTGCCACCTTGCGTTTTAGATAGAACACGCTTGTAAAAATGCATTTTCACCATGTGCTGACGCGTGACACCTCAGGCAACAGCCCCAGGTGAAAGAATGAAAGAGGCTTTTCTGAGTTTGTACTGCACAGGAGGAAAACAGCGCTGCAAACACAACTGTGCACAGTCCTGTTATTTCTAACACAGCTGGTGTTAATTAATGTTCCCTTTGCAGCGTCTAAGAAACTGTGAAGCTGCGTAATTAAAACTCTTCCCTACTCTTGCAGGCTGCTTTTCTTTTCTTTTTTTTGTCACTGACACCAGTGTTGAAATTTTACAACACAGACAGGTACACATTTGCATAAATGACCTTAAATCTTCATTAGGGACTAATCTATTGACAGATTTCATATTTTGTTCTGACACACACCGTAGTTACTGTAAGTTAAACTACATCCTATTTGAGCTGCATTTGCCTGATTTTCCTCTGCTGTTATCCATCATCCTGCTCCATCTCCACTGCCAGCATGTCCCGTTTAGATCTCCATCATTAAAACTAGATGCAAACGGTGCAAGTTTAAAGCACAGCTATACAGGGAACACCCTAGCGGATGATGCACAGCGCGAGGAGGCGGAGCTTTTCTTTAAATTTTTAATCATACAGAGTGTTTCTCACTCGCCAAATAATGACACTAAGGATTTTCCTACATAGCCCAACTTCACTTCGAAGTTCTTTTTAATTCAGTCGAGTGAAAACAGTCTTGGAGCGTGACAAGCAAAGCGAAAACTTCTCACGCGAGAGAAAAGGACTGATAACGACAAAGAATAATCATGGATGAATGACAGCCCTTTTTAAAAAGCTGGAGACTTTCCCATCAGTAAGTGAAACACAGAGGCAGCCAGAGGTTTGGAAATGAAGAGTGCGGATTTAAAGTGAGCAACTCAGTGTGTGTTTGAGGTTAATGAGGCAGCGCGGTAAGAGGGGGAGGGAACAGACGGCAGGGCTGCATCGAGCTGTGATCTTCGGTGCTTTTTAGAGCATATCCCATTACGCTGCTATTATCCTGGGTCAGGATGCCGCACTTCCCTACCCTGTATCCCTCTGCATGTTGGCACTACCCCGGGGTCGTTGCCGATTGGCTGAGCAAGGACACACTTCGGTGAGGTAGTTAACCCGCTCGGGTTTGTAACTGTCTCCTTAAAAGGGATTGAGATGGAGTGAAGGTGACCTTAAGGTGAGCAGGACATAAATACCGAGCTCCAAAATGAGCATTTTTCCTCTTTGGTGAATTGCCATTTCTACTCAATTCATTCTCCTTAGAAAATTTCCATTTGATTTAATCATCCTGCCACTTTGTCATTTTCTTCTTTGACTTTTTCCCCACCTGTGTTTTGCATGACTCATTTTCTTCCACGCGTCTCATTTTGTCTTCTCGACGGTATATTATCCACCCTATTAGACCTGGTTGTTGTGTGGGCCGCTGAAGAGGAGGTACTGCTGGCCCACCACCACCAGAGGGCACCCTGCCTGGAGTGCGGGCTCCAGGCACCAGAGGGCACTGCCGCCTCACAGGAGCAGCCGGGGTGACAGCTGACACTCATCACCTATGACAGCTGTCACCACTCATCGGATCAGCATCGGTATAACAGCAGGACGTCATCTCCACCTCTTTGCCGAGATATTGTTTCTATCTAGAAGGTAACGTATCTCAGCTGACGGATTGTATCCTTTTGGATTTTGTGCGTTGTTCTGTAGCTTACTTCTCCAACGAGAGGTGGAGGTAGCTTTCCTACCGTTCGGGTTCCTGGGTGCAAACGCGCCCCCATTTAATTGTTCTTTGTTCCTCGCCAGCAGTACCAGGTCCGACATGCGGAGGCAGTGGCCACCTGGGAGTTCGGGACTTGGCGGCTCCAGTATTCCCGGGGTCTGGTGGCAGAGGAAACCGTGTGGTTCCGGTTCTACTTTGGAGAGGCGTCTCCTATCTTCGAGCCTGCCCACACGACACCTTTGTGAATTGACTTTTGTCCATTATTGTAATCTGTTGTATTTGTTGTGCACATTCACAACAGTAAAGTGTTGTTATTTGACCTATTCCATTGTCCGTTCATTTGCGCCCCCTGTTGTGGGTCCGTGTACTTACACTTTCCCAACACTGGTCTGCTCTTTAGCTTCATGTTGCTCTCTTGGCTCTGGTATAGTAGATGTTTTCCAAAGTTTTAGCAGGCACTCATGGATGACTTTTTTAGCATTCACTATTGCTGCACCTGTTAAAATCCCAGTCCCAAATCCCCCCATTAATCACACCTTGAATCATGCATACTAAATCAGGGTTTTGTGGAATTTCATTATATAGTTAAGAGACAGAGGGAGCATGAAGGCTGATGCTGGCTCTCTGCTCCTCATGCCGTTTGGACATCTCCAGATAACTGTAAAGAGGCAATGCTGCAGCAACAGAATTACAACGACAACAAAATCTGTCCGTATTTTCTTTTAGCATTAAAAATTTGCTTGGACTGTAATTCCATTACCATAGAATTGTCCATAAGTGTATCACATCTGTTAATATATAATATTGCAGCATTTCAGAAACCAAAAACCCACCTTCATGTGCAAACCTGGGCCTGCTGCACTCTGGTATTTTATGGTATGGCACTGCTTCCTAACTGCCGATGCTGAAAGATGAAGTCACAGTGGAAGCACTAAACATGCAGGTCTTTGAAAGGCCGCCTGAGGCTGGCTGCAAAAGTGAGTGAATTCTCATGAACCCCCATGTCAAAATGTCTATGCAGCAGAAATAAACATGTTTACAGAATTGTAAAGAAAAAACTGACTGGGCCTCCATAGGTAGTTTCTGGGGATGAACTTTTCCATAACTCACTCATTTAAGCTGGTTGAAGCTATAAAATTATGAAAAAATATAGGGGAGATTACTAGTGACAGGTCACACACTAGCTGGCTTCTGCCCATGGCCTCTGCTAATGGGTGTTCTTTAGCTGTGGCCTTAACTGTGTTTGTCATTTATGAGTATTTTATGACAAATATCTAAGATGATATGGCTCATTCTGCGGTTAATTGTAATAGTGGCTCATCTAAGAAATCTGTACTCCAGTATTTCTATTGAGTGAAGTTCAAGCATTATTTAATTGGTATGTCAGCACTGTAGCAGTAATTAGTATGTATTGATAGCTAGGTAATGTTGGCCACATGGATAGAGGCACAGTTATTGAGGCTACATGCTGGTCATACATTTTAATAGCCACACCCAAGCCACCTGTTATTAAAGCCACCACCCAATTCCCATGTCATGGTTCAGGTGATTGGTTAATGCATGATCAATCATCTCAACCTAGGTGACCTAGCCTGTTTGCTCTACTTGGAGATAGGTGGGCTTGTTTGAGCAACAGTCATCCCACCCAGGTCATGCCAGTTGCCAGGTCAACCCCTTGAGTGTCAAAGCAACCTGTTCAGGAAACCTACTGGTGACGTCACATGAGGTTTGTTTGAAATTTCTATATTTTAACTTTGTTATGACATCAAAAGACCTATTGAACAATATGCTGTTATATCGAAATATAACTAAGGTCTTTAACCTCAAAGTTAGACGACATGAGGTATTTTACATACAAGCACTGTGCCTTGCTCATTCTATTTGTTACTGAATTATTTAATTGAGGTCTGAGGGTTACAGGTAGTTCCACAAGTATTTGGGCAGTGACAGATTTTTGTCATTTTTGGACAAAGAAATTTTAAATATCAGGTTTAAATATTTACAGTCTTTGAACAAGGCAGGGTGGATACATGAATACTTCCAAGTCAGTAAATATGGCTTGGATGTAATTTCCAGTAACCATTAAGAAATATAATAGTATGGTACTCTGGTAAATCTGTCTGGAGTAGGCAGCTGGCAGAAGCTGAGTGTGTGCAAGGAGACAACTGAGGGAAGCCATCAAGACACACATGACGACTCTGAAGGCGATGTAGTCTTCTGTGGTTATGATGGGAGAAAATGATTTTTATTGCTTGTATTGCCACCTATACAGGTTCATGGTAGAGTGGAACAGTGAAGGATTTTGTCTAATAGAAGGCACATGTTGGACTTGTGTCCAGATATGACGTTTTGATATCACTTTTACTGACAGACTGGTAAACATCATTCCACATCTTTTTCATCAAATAATCTTTTTGCAAAACAGAATGGCTGAACAACTTGACTACCAATCCATCAATCACATTCTCAGCTTGTCTACAATTAAAAATCAATTAAAAACATCCCCATAGGTGATGTCAAAAATGACAAGACTGATTGAAACCTTGTGCTTAGGTTAATTTTATTCTGGAGAAGATAAGCCTTCCACAGATATTGATATACTGTCATTATTTTTGAGTAATACCATGTTATGTGTCGGACGCAGCTCGGAGAACCGACCAGCGTTTGAAGGACCCAGTATGAAATAAGCAGAGCACAAAGGTACAAAGGCTAACTGAATTTAATACATAACAGTGATACAAAAAATAAAAGAAAGTGCGGTCTGGCGTGGTGCGCTCCCAGCAGCGCTAACGGTCTGGAGCCAGAAGCTGTTCGGACCCAAGGACCCCGCCGACACCCCCCGGGTGGCCGCAACAAACCGAGTCTGTGAAAGAAGGAACCATTATGTGAGTCCACACTCTACACACAGAGAGAACACTTAAAGGTGTACAAACAGCAAACACTTCCTGGCTTAATTACTAATCAGCTTCCCAACCTGCAGGCATGGAACATCCAGTTCACAAAACTCCACTGCAGTGGAAGCCGATACATGACTAACATACAGCTCAATATAAAAAGGTGTGAGGGACACCACATTTACTGACTGTATAAATGTTAGTCACAAAATCTAACGTACCTCAGGAAGTGTGCTGACGAGCGTGAGACCTCACCCCCTCCTCTTTCACAGACCGTGCATCAAACCCTGGACGTTCTCTGCATCCACTGATGATGAGATGGCTCCCGAGACGACGATCTCACCCGTCTGGTCACAAGGTCGAGTCTCTGGCAAATACACACTGTACACTCCAGTCTTAAATGCCACCATGTTCCAATCCATATAGATGCACCACAGCTGTGAGTCCTGACGAGCCGCAGGTGATCAGGGTGAGGTCCTGATAACCTCAGCAACACAGCCACTCAGTCCCAAATGCAAGCCACCTGGAAGGAAAAACAAAAGACAGAAACAAAAAGGCAGCCAGGCCCCCCAGCCATACAACATACCATTTATAAAACTACACTACTTCCAAGGTAGTGGGCCTGTCCCTGGGCAGTTCCTGCTTTCTTTGAGAGACTGGATAACTCAAATCTAGATCTATAAATCACCAGAAACATAAAAGACTCATATCCACAAGTATTGACATTTAGGGCAATTACATGGTAACAGAATTACAGTAACAGCAACATCTTGCCATATTTTAGCTCAGCTTTAAAAATTTGCTTTGATTGTAATTCCGTTATCATAGAATTGCTCTTCAATGTAGTATTTTCTTTTCTCTTGTCACTTATTCCACTCTCCTCCAGGGTATTCTACATTATAATTCTTTAGCCTGACGACTTCAGTCAAATGGACTGATGCGCTGACCCATTAAATTATGCACATGCTGTTTGTGGCAGTCTGATCACAGCTGGCTAAGAACACAACACAAGTTTATACATCTGCATTTGCCCTGGCAGCGGGGGGATGTATGCAGGGGGACGTGACAGACAATGGTAAAGCTGCCGTGTCTGGGCTGGACTGCGAGGAGGAGTTTACTCAGCCTATTACAGCCACAAGCGGGACACCGGTTCCCAGTATTCACCATGGCAGTGAGGCAACTCAGCGGCAGCTATCACACACCAAGACGGGCACATATCGAGACGCACAACACACACACGGTATCTGTATTATTGACAGCTGACTGTCAGTGTTTTCCTCTCTGTTGAGAAAGAGAGATTATGAACCCATTATGCAGACCTGTCAGAATGATAGCACCCCCCCACCCCACACATACACACATACAGAATCCTATTTAATATTACATCCATCCCAGTACCAGAGTTCTGCTCTGTGCCCCATTAGAATTCAGCAGCCCTGCTCTCCTTTTGCCTTGTGCTTTTGATTTAAAACAGAGCCGATGTGATCTGACTGTGATGAATGCTGAGAGTTATCACACCCGCTCCACCCGAGTGTGTGCGCCACGTGTGTGATACTCAATATTCCTGTAATTAACAAAGATCTATTTGACTCGGTAGGTGCTCACTGTGACTATCCTTTCATTTCTTTTTTTTTTTTTTTTTAAATCAACACAGTGCAGTTTTCTTACCTTAAAATAGCAGCATGAAAATCACTTTGAAGGCACAACAACTTAGAACAAGGAGTATAACAAAACTGTCATTGACACAAAAGGTGTGGTAGTACACTACACAACACGTGTGCAGGAACATCTCTCATGAGTACTGAAAACTGTGTGAAATATTTTTCGGCAGTTGTTCCCAAACTTTTTTCCACAGAAAACTCTGGATTCAACAACGGCTGAGCACACCCAAACACACACACACCCAAACACACGCACACTTGTTTATGGCAAAAATTTTATTTCACATACAAAATGTTGATTGTTGTTTTTTCCCATTTTCTTTTAACCTTTGAAATTAGTGTTAATTATCCAGTAAGTGTGTTGTTATGACTTTTTCTTAATATGCACATCTCTAATTTTGACAACCTTACACCTTACAGCCAGCAAAACCTTGCAACCCCAATGTGATCTTTGACCAGGAGCAGATCCGTTTGGGGGGGAGGGGGTCTTTTCATGGACCATATGAACCCTCTACGCAGCAGCAAGTGCCTCAGCTGAATACATTTGTACAACCCTGTCTCACGACCAGTTGTGATTCAGCAGCACAAAATATACATTAATCTACTGGTTTGTGATATTGTGACGAAAAGCGCCCCATTTTCTTCACGGCAGCACAAATTCATTCTAATTCATTCCATGATGGCTGCACAAAATTAAAACTGAAGCGGGGGGGGTCGGGTGGTTATGGTTAGGGTGGGGGGAAAGAGTAGGATTAGGTTATGGCTAAGGTTAGGGTTGGGGGTACGAGTAGCGTTAGTAATAGTGAAAATAATAGTTAAAAAAAACAAAACAAAACCCTGTCACGAAAATTTGACTAATTTCATGACAGGAGCAAGAAAAAAACAAAACGTGAGACTGGGCTGCATTTGTACCAGACCATGATTCAAAGGTTAGCAAAGGTGTTCACATTTTTAGCCACAGACATGTTAAATGTTCTCTGTTACTTGTCTCCACATTCAAGATTGTACAATACAAGTTCAAATGACTAAAAAGCAGGTTATGAAGTTTTCTTTCTCTGTGTTGTAATTTGTGGTGAAATATGCACCAAAAAGCAAGAAATGGCACCTAAATATTAAAAATTTTCTGGGGCGGGGGAAACACACACGATGCAGCTCCTTCACAAATCCACACCCGCCTCCACCCCATTTACAAAATCCTGACCTGCCCTTGTCTTTGACGATCCAGTAGGGTGGTCTTGGACCCCAGGATGGGAAACAGGACTTTTCATTATACGTCACAAGAGAGACTAAAGATTTTACAAAGGCAGAAGATGATAGACAGAAGCCAATAGTAGAATCTAATATGGAACCAAATGATAAATACCAAAAAAATAGACATTCAATAGACAAAATAGACATGCCCTTCCTCAGACGTCTGAGGAAACATCACGCCTTTACTAATAAAGCTTTTTTGTATGGGAGTTTTGGGGTGGTGCAGATCATTCTATTTTTTGGTATAATTTTTCTTGATATGTGTTTTGGATGTGTGTGTCTTCTCTGCATCAACAAATGATAAATAGACTGCAGTTACATAGCACTTTTCCATTTGAATCAGAAGCTCAAAGCGCTTGACAATGATGCCTCACACTCACACACAGATTTCAGGGTGCTGCCTTGCAAGGCGCTCACTACACACCAGGAGCAACTTGGGGATTGAGGACCTTGCCTAAGAGTCCTTCGTGATTTTTCAGTGAGGCTGGGGATTGAACTGATGATCCTCTGGTCTCAAGACCAATGTTTAACCACTGGACCATCACCTCCCTAACCAATCAAGAAAAACTGCACAAGAGTAAATATTGCTCAGGATTTTACTCATTGGTACACAGTAAAATCACCAGTGTAAAACTAACACTGACAGTATTAATTTAACACTGTCAGTGTACATATGGTCCTACTCTGGTCAGAGTGGGACCATATGTTCACTGTCAGTGTTACTTTAACACTAGTGATTTTACTGTGTAGTAACAGCCCCATCACACTCAGAAGAAGACAATGAAGAACACACTGTGGCCTGAAGATTTCGCTGAACACAGCGGGGATGGATTCAAAATGTAAAAATGTGTAGTTTTCAAGTCCATACCTATAGTACTGATTATGTTCCTGTCATGTTCTCACAGTGTCTAACACATTCCCACTCATTTCTTATGATGCACATGATCCTCACTGGGTTCCTCCAGGTGCTGTGATTTTTCATTTGTTCTGCAAGTTTTCTTGTGTCCACATGCATATAAACAGCTCTCCTGTTAACATGCTGTCACTATTACAAACATATTCAAATATACTCTGTCCCTGCATGCAGGGGCACATGCTTCTAAGGGAACCTCAATTTGCAGGAGGACGTTGGAGAAAACTTGTTTTTTTTTTTGTTGTTGTTGCATTTAAACACATATTCCAATATGCTCTGTGCATGTGTGACTGCAAGCATGTGCATGCATGCTTTGAGGCAAACTTTGATTTGTACAGGAGGTGAGGAGAATGTTCTATTTATTTATTCATTTATTTAGGCTGCGTGTTGGCACCATGGACAGCGATCGACACATTTACAGCTGCTGGGAGAGTCAGTGAAATCCCTACTGGGGTTAATCAAGTCATTAATACATCAGTGCAGTCTTTACTACATATGTCCTTATATAACTCTTAATGTGTCCTGAGTCACTACACATTTTTTACCTCCGCCAAGGAGGTTATGTTTTCGGTCGCATCCGTTTGTTTGTTTGTTGGTTGGTTAGTTGGTTTGGTTAGCAGGATTACTCAAAAAATCCTCAATGGGTTTCAATGAAATTTTTACCAGGGGTGTATCTTGGCCTAACTTAGAAGTCAATAAATTTTGGTAATGATCCGGAACACGATTCGGATCCATTCATTTTTTTAAAGTAGTACCTGCATTGAAATAAATGCAGTCAGATCTTTGGATCAAAAATGACTTATATTTACACATAAGATCCTTCTGAATGTAGTAAAGTAAATCTACAAGCCCAGATCTGTCATTCAACGGCGAAATCTTTATTTAAAAATGACAAATTTACAGCTAACATTTAGCCCTCCGCAAAACTGTCATCTCATCATGGACGCTGCCGAGACGTCACGGAAAAGACTATCTCCCTGCATGCATTGCGTGCGCCAACTGTAATTTGTGGATTTACGTCAGGTTTCATCTGCACCTTTTTCTTGTCTTATGTCTTTTTCTTGGAAGGATCTACTTTTTGTAAACTTCATATTGTCTTGGGGTATGTTTGGTGAGTACACATTTCTTTTATTTGCGCTTGAAAATTATTTTGGGGGACTTTTTCATATGCCCGTTTGATTGAGTGGTGTTGCATTGAAAGTCTACTGTCTTTCGCCTCCGATGTACCGTCGCTGGCTACGGAGGCGAGACCCGCAAAGAATTCAAGTCATTAAAAAGATATAAACCTCTCTCAGTAGCCACGGAGCTCTGTGGCTCCGATTACCGAGATGTGCGGCGCTGCGGATTTTGCTGCAAGTCTGTCCTTGTGAGCAACAGGTGTCACTGGCTGCTTCGCATTAAAACGGCAAGTGTAGTCTCTGGACTTGTGCCAAGGCTGCACCTCCTTTCAGTAGAAACAGCCGTGTCTGTTGTGACACGGGGGTGTGAGTGGCCCACGGTGGCATTTAACGAGCGCATGTCGATGTCGCCGCTGATCTGAGCATGTATCATGTATCATGTATCAGAGCTGTATCTCACATTCATTGCAGCTTACTTTTGGATGTTGAAACCTGGATGTGTATAACAGTAACATTACTAACAGATAAAATCAATTTCAATGACTGAAGGCGGGAGCGCGTCGTCTCGTCCCTGATGTCATGGAAGTGATATGGATGTACAAACTGTTTTCACAGAGGGCTAAATTTTAGCTGCAAATTTGTCATTTTTCAACGAAGATTTCTCTGCTGAATTACAAATTTGGGCTTACAGATTTACTTTACTGCATTCACAAGGGTGTTATAAATACATATCAGCTATTTCTTTCTGAAATCTGACCACATTTATTTCAATGCCGGTCTACTTTAAGGATTCTTTATCATTGCAGGATAGGGCCAATTTCAACATTTTTGGATCTAACTTCATGAAGACGGGTCACAAAGGCTGAACAAAAGTTAAGTTACGACACAACAATAATTTAGCATTTGATTCTCCTCATTGAATAAACTTGAAAAAAACTTGTGTAGTTCATGCAGTTTCTCTTTATAGATACATTTGCTGAAGATCTAAGGGTTTAACCCTCTGGGGCCGATGCCATCGTATACGACGGCTGAGACCAAGCTTTACTAAATTATAAATGACTTTTTAATGACATGAGATAGAAAGTTACTTTTTATCTGAAAGTTAATTCCGCGGACTTTTGAGCCACCGTCCACCATCTTTGTACTCCTCATAGAAGCTGTGATGACGTGAGCAATGTGAGTGTCCAATTGGAATTGGTTCACCGTCACATGGTTTTCCAAAATCCAATTATAGGGCAGATTCACCTCACGTCACACACCAAAGATTGTTTTTAGATGTGATGTGTTACTAGTTGGCCCATTTGAATAGCCTCCTGGCTGCTCCAATGTGCCCTGCGCCATTACGCACAGCGAAAGTAAAAGTGAGCAGACGGAGAGCCTCTCATACAATCTCATGTGCTCAAACAGTGTGTGTGTATCAGGATTGCTCGACTAGTTTTCCTGTGAATGTTACTGGATAAGCCTGTGGCAAGCTGTCTCGCTCTGGCGTAAAGCACTGTTTACCATATCAATGGAGCAAGGGGGGAGGGGCCACTCCTCAAACTGAATGAGCCTCGAAGTGTGAATGTTGCTTTCAGAGCAGGAGAGAACAAACACACAGTCAACTTCATAGTTGAAGTTTGTGTTGTGACCTTTGTGTAATGGCAGACAGAAATTGCTTTGAGATTAAGACAAACGCATAGACCATTTTGTATATATTGTTCAAAATGTGCATTTGTGTTTATTGTTTGAACCTTTTTGTTGTACAGTCTTTCACACAAGAGCCCCAATTACCTTTATAAAGTGGCAAAACAGTTGTTTATTATAGTTTGCTGTGTGTTTTGAATAAATGTGTGTGGAAAATTATTTTCCCCAAAGGGTATTCCATGTGACGTCAGTGACCCTATGGCCTTGGCGGAGGTTTGCGCTCTACGAGTGCTTCTAGTTTAACATGTATAAAGTTGAACCACATCCTACAAGTCCATGGAGGATACACCATCAAAAGTTTACACTGCATTTCTAATAAGGTGTACAGGTTCTCTCTGCATCCCAGTTTTTAGGACACTGGGAAAATGTGGCTGAGTGTGACAGGGTATGAAAGAGGCTAACAGATAGAAGACAGGTGCCAACCTGGCCTTGTTGCTATTGGATGCTTAAGTCACAGCTTATGCTGTTGCATAAGCTTGATGTTGTTGACTTGCTAGTTTATTTAAGCCCGGTAAACCCAATTCAATAGACAACAGCAATAGAGGAATAAAAATACACCCAACCTGCTGTAATACTAAGTTCTTGTCTTTCAACTTGGGAGGTGATGGTCTAGTGATTAAGGTTGAGTGTTTCTGGTTCGTGTTTTCATGGCATTCAGATCAGGATTTCTTTCTGTTAATGTTTAAAGCTTTTCACATGCTTTCCATTTGGATGCTGAAGGAAGGGTCACTGACAAATCATTACTATTTACCATCTTGGGATTGAGACTGGCTGGTATTTTTGATGGTCCTTAACCAGTTGCACATCTTATCTCTTATTTTTTATTCCAGCCTTTGCGATTCCCTTGACTTGTCTCATTTGGCCTCGTCTTAAACTCTGCCTGCAGAAAAGGACTAAGACATCTCATTTGACATTCAGTTAAATTGCTTTTCATTGGCCTGTTTGATTTTATGCCTAGTCCTTAAATCCGACATCTTCATCGTGGGTTTGTGTGCATATTTCCTCCTTGTGTGAGTGTGGGTTTGAATAAATTGAAGCTAACTTGTGTTAACCTTCAGGTTTTTGTATGTTTGAGTCATTACCAGCCATCAGTTCTATTTCTGAACCTAAACCTGTTGTTGGCACCAGTGTGAATAACTAAAGGTTTTTTAAGAACAGGTTTGTTGATGAGTATGTGTGCGCACTGACATGTTCGAGACGACTGGGGTTTTGGTAATGTATTCATGCTTCTCAGTGACAAATGGCTCCCACCAGGAGGAATTTTAACATTCAAATGAGGAGCAAGAGAAAACACTGAATCACAAAACACAGCGATGAGACACTATGCGGGGGCAGGCCAGCGAGGTGCAGGACAAAGATGTTAAACCGGGACAGGTACACAAACATCCAGTCACACCAAATTTCAATACACCCATACTGACACTGAATACAAAGCTGATGTGAAGGAAGAAGAACAGGCGGTAAGATACAGGAACAGCTGGCGTTCCGGCGGGGAATCAAAGACCAGAAGAGAATTTGTTGGCGTGCAAAGCCAGCAGCTTCGGATGAGAGTTTATATAAACAGTCTGTCAAGCCCTCTGCTCTGGTTGGAACAATACCGCTTCAAACAATATCGCTACGCTCCACCGACATTGCCAGGTGCTACTGACCGCGCGGGGACTGGGCTGCAGCTCTTTTAATGATTAACTGTGAAGCTAAAATGCTGCAAAAGGAGGGAAAATGTGCACTAATACAGATGCAAACAATAACATTAATATGTGTGTTCATACCAGACTGTAAAAAGTATGGACACACCCACTGTGACATCACCAACAGGTTTTCCAAAGAGTGACTTTGAAGTTAAAGTGAGGAGGCTCTTAATGCCCCCAATGGGCAGCACTGTGACTTGGCCATTAGTGCTGTTGCCTCACAGCAAAAAGGTCATGGGTTCGATTCCCACCTGTGGTCTTTCTGTGTGGAGATTGCATGTTCTCCCCGTGTTTGCGTGGGTTTCCTGCAGGTGCTCCGGTTTCCTCCCACATTTAAATACATGCAGGCTAGGTGAAATGGAAACTTTATAACTGCCCAGGTCTCCCTTGCAAATGAAATCACGATCTCAGTGGAACTAACCTGGTTAAATAAAGGTTAAATTAAATTAAAACTGGCAGTACTTGACTCCACCCAACTCTCGCCCAAACCTATAAAAGGGTAAAGGAAAGGAGACTCAACCTGGGTGGGACTAATGAAGCTGATACTCACCTGCCTATCTTAAAGTTGCAAAATTAACAAGGGCTAGTTGCAAAACTAACTAAGGCTAACAAGCTGCGTAACCTAGAGTTGGGTCATTAACGCATATTCTTGCTGATTGGGCAATGGCTGTAATAACAGCTGGCATGGGTGCAGGTATTAATAACTATCACTGGCATATAGTCTTAGCAACTGTGTGGTCAGTGTTACCTAGCGACGTATCACAACCTGCTAATTTGTGCGAACAGTGCTACAATTTACATAAGGTTAAAATTTCATTTCACTCACCAAATCATAATAATAGAGCACAAGTCAATGGTCCATTTGTGTAGCAAGCCATATTATCTTTTATCAGAAGGCAGCTGGTGGCTGGTAGTCAAATTGACCACCCCCAAAATATATGCAATAATATTATGTCTTAAAATGGCCCAATCTAACAAATTATATAAAAATTCAGCCCCTGAACAGTTCCCATGAATGGATAAACTGGCTATGGAGACCAAACTTGTGCAAACTGTGCAGCTCTTTATTAAATTAGGGCATTTTAACATGGGCATCAGTGGGGATTGATTCTCTTTTGGAACCAGATTAAAATGGACATTTGGGGAACTGCAGGTCTACGTTTGGAACCAGATTCAAATGGACATTTGGGGAACTGCAGGTCTACGTTGGTTTCATTTTTCAGCATTGTTTAGTCCATAAGCATCCATGCACTAGCACAGATCACACGTACACACACGTGACACCACCAAGCTCACACATCATTAAATGACAAATGCCTCTGCCTGCTACCCCTACAAGCATAACCACCTGCTGAGGCAAGAGCATCACCTCCTGACTGCAGAATGCTGTACAAGTTCTCCAAGTGGGATGACCTTTGACCTTGATATCAACATTAACATTGCCTAGTCTTCCTGCGTGCTTGTATTTTTCCTCTAATATACTTTTGCTCTTCACTTTATATTTTTTAGAGCATCATCTTCACCTCAGGTTCCTTCCTTTCGCTCCACTGTTCACCATCTGCTGTTGCTTGGAGGGTTGCCCCAGCTGACCTGCCCTCGTGTTGTTAAACAGGAGCTTCAGCCAATCTGCTGCTAACCATGCATAACCTTCACCAGGAGGATAGGCCTGCTTTCCACAAGCACATAAGGTCAAATCGAGTTAAGCTGGTCATGAGAACTGGTCAAAGACTCTTTATACTGTTTAAACAAAAAAAATCTGAACCACTGGAACTCATTAGTCACATGCTACAGGACCTAACATAACCAAGTGTGCTTCCATTATGTTATAGAAAATACTTTCTGACACTTCAACAGAATGCAGTGTTCCCACCAGTATACTTAATATCACATAAATGATTTCCTCTTATTTGAGATGTGTTGCCAATAGTCTTTTGCACAGATACTCCTTACATATACTTCAGCCCACATTTAACCATTTGAGCTTTTGTTAGATAAAGTTTTTTTCCCCCCCCTCTCTCTGTCTGGCTTTTGGCTTTATGTTTTTCTTGCAAAGCAATTCATCCTGCATCTCCACATAAAGATGAAGTTATTTAGGTCAATCAATATCCTGTTGGTAGCCCACACAGCTGAGCTATCATACAATCACTGCACACATTACTACAGGGAATAAGCAAATGTCAATGACGACATGCTGCAAAAGAGCCGCAGTTCAAGCCTGTTTTTATTACTACTGCTTTTTTTTTTTTTTTTTTCTCTTCAGCAAAATTATTCATAAGTTAGAGATGACTTTTGTTCAGCTTTTTTTTTTGGGGGGGGGGGGGGTGGAATCTATCTATTCTAGCCAGTGGCCTGTGTGTGCGAGTGTATGCGCACGTGTATGCTTTGATCACGCAGAAACTGGGGAGAGCTGACATTTGCCATTTGGCATGTTTACGTATTTTGGTTAAGGATGAACGCTGAGAAACGGAAAATTGATAGGACTAATATTTTTGGAGAAATGAACAATTTTTAGCTAACCAGTAAACAATGGACTTTTTGCTGCGATGCATCATGGGAGTTTGGGGTTTGAATGTTATTGTGGTTATGTTAGGGCCCTTCATACATAACACAAAAGACGCAAAAACCGGAATCTACAAACTAAGAACGAAATGGGCAAACACGGGATCAAACCTGCAATTTACAAAAGCTTTGATTAACAGACAGAAACTTTACCAACTGCACTACAATCACTGTCTTATAATGGGAGTGTAAAAACCCTAAAGATGATGTATAGAAGAGGAGGTTTTTGTTGTCTTTAATTACAGTGAAGAAAGCGCTGTAATAACTGACCAAACAGTGTTTGTTACGACATATTTTTGCTGATACGTGACTGAAAGTGGCGTATTTGTCACACTATTGGCTTATCACCTGCGGGGCACTGCTCACAGGACATGCGTGTCCTTTCAGACAGACGTGACATTCAGATCGACTGCTGCATGTCCACGTAAACTGATTGTCCATTTCAGTTGGGACAGCCTGTTAATGTGCGCGCTGTGCGCTCTCTCCAGCCTGTTGCAAAAGTGATATATGTTTTTTATGTATTTCCATGTGAGGACAGCAAGTACACACACATGCGTCACGGGGGACAGTTGTAAGGTCCTGTCCGTCAAAACATGGTACGTATTCTGCAGCTGTGACATCCAGGACCAGAGATCTCAACAGCCAGCCACGCCCCCTGTCCGTTCAGCACACAGACGAAGGTGTCCTTCTGTGATCAGATGAGAGGACGCCTCGCCTGTTGCGGGGGGACTACATGCACACCACGTGTTAGGTGGGGACGGGGGTGTGCAAACACACGCGCTATGTATTGTGGGGGGAGCCAACACTCTGTCATGCCACTTGCATACTTGGCAACGCCACAGTTGTGGGGGCACTTAGACAAATTTCACAGACACATTCACAGCCAGCTCAAAGTGGTGGCCTGCTCACTATTTTCGTGCTGACAGCGTGAAAAGCCACACATTTCCTAAGTGCTCTGCGAGCAGTATTAGATGTTCCTGTGTGTCACCTGGAATTTGGCCGATACCTGCCATGAGAGGGATCGAATGGGCTCTCTCTGTCTTTCTGTCACTTGTGTGCACAAATTTCAATTTCAATTCAATTTTTCAATTTATTGTCATTTATATAGTGCCAAATCACAACAGAGGTGCCTCAAGGCACTTCACACAAGTAAGGTCTAACCTTACAAAACCCCAGAGCAGCAGTAGTAAGGAAAAAGTCCCTCTGAGGAAGAAACCTCAAGCAGACCAGACTCAAAGCACAAATTGTTGTAGCGGCAGGTGTACAAGGCGTTGGAGGTGGCTTAGATTTTTTCATATCTGGTATGCAATTCCTCCTTTGTGCACTAGTTGACTTCAATCATGTTATGTGTGAAGAGGACCTTAGTTTAACAGTGTTGGTAGTGTTACTGATTTATTGTGTTTTTGTAGTTCAACTGGTTTAGTCAGTTTCGTTAGTTAGTTTGAGTAGTGTATTGCGTTTGATGTCTTTCGCCACCATCTCTGTTTGTGTCTAAAATTGGAAGAACATGGTTGCAACAGAATATGGAAAAGACAAAAACCTCTGTGTGCGTGTGCATGCACGTGTGTGTAAATTTGACCACAGAGAAACTAGGGACAGCTGACATTTGCCGTTTGGTATTCTTAAATAATAAATGGTAAATGGCTTGAATTTATATAACGCTTTTCCATCTGCATCAGACGCTCAAAGTGCTTTACACATCAATGCCTCATATTCACCCTGATGTGAGGCTGCTGCCATGCAAGGCACCCACTACACACCAGGAGCAACTAGGGGATGATTTCCCGGTCAGGCTGGGATTTGAACCAAGAATCCTCTGGTCTCAAGCCCAATGCTTTAACCACTAGGCCATCACCTCCCCAAATTCTTATGTTCTTTGGGTCAAGGATGAACTTCACCAAAATGGAACACTGATAGGGCTAATATTTTTGGAGAAACTATGGATATTAGTTAACATTACTAAATACATTCTGGACTCACATACCATTCCAGCAGCGGGCAGTAAATCATCTTTATATTAAAAGTGTGAGTGCATGCCTGAGTGCATGCGTGCTTTTATTTAGTAAGTTCAATGTAAATACATAATATAATTGTAAATATGTTAAAAATACATGGATGATACACAGAAGTGAAAACACTTATTACCGTTGTAGTCCATTTAAAAAATTAAATGACAAAATAGAAGTAATAATAAAATAAAATAAAATAATAATAATAATAATAATAATAATATGAGCAAAGTGACGTTGCAGCGGCGAAGCTGCTCATTGCTAATTTTGAGCCCACAGTGAAACAGGAAATGACAAATGTTGAACACTTCCTACATCGGTGGAGCTGGGTGTCACTGGACCACCTTGAAATCTTGTCACGGCACCGCAGGTCTGGTTGAAAAGAGCCATTTTAATTTGGGTTGCCATATATATATTATATATATATATATATATAATATATACATTGAATCGGTGTTTAACTTTGCAAAAACAATGTCGGACTCTGTAGTTTTCTCTGGGCCCCTCCCCAATCGGACCGGGATGTGACATGTTTAGCCGCATGTTCTCCTTGAATTGCTGGCTGTCTGAGTGGTGTCCAAAAATGAGGTGGGCTTCATAGATAATTGGCAAAGCTTCTGGGAAAACCTGGTCTTGTTAGGAGAGATGGCATCCATCCCACTTTGGATGGAGCAGCTCTCATTTCTAGAAATCTGGCCAATTTTCTTAAATCCTCCAAACCGTGACTATCCAGGGTTGGGACCAGGAAGCAGAGTTGTAGTCTTACACACCTCTCTGCAGCTTCTCTCCCCCTGCCATCCCCTCATTACCCCATCCCGTAGAGACGGTGCCTGCTCCCAGACCACCAATAACCAGCAAAAATCTATTTAAGCATAAAAATTCAAAAAGAAAAAATAATATAGCACCTTCAACTGCACCACAGACTAAAACAGTTAAATGTGGTCTATTAAACATTAGGTCTCTCTCTTCTAAGTCCCTGTTGGTAAATGATATAATAATTGATCAACATATTGATTATTCTGCCTTACAGAAACCTGGTTACAGCAGGATGAATATGTTAGTTTAAATGAGTCAACACCCCCGAGTCACACTAACTGTCAGAATGCTCGTAGCACGGGCCGGGGCGGAGGATTAGCAGCAATCTTCCATTCCAGCTTATTAATTAATCAAAAACCCAGACAGAGCTTTAATTCATTTGAAAGCTTGACTCTTAGTCTTGTCCATCCAAATTGGAAGTCCCAAGAACCAGTTTTATTTGTTATTATCTATCGTCCACCTGGTCGTTACTGTGAGTTTCTCTGTGAATTTTCAGACCTTTTGTCTGACTTAGTGCTTAGCTCAGATAAGATAATTATAGTGGGCGATTTTAACATCCACACAGATGCTGAGAATGATAGCCTCAACACTGCATTTAATCTATTATTAGACTCTATTGGCTTTGCTCAAAATGTAAATGAGTCCACCCACCACTTTAATCATATCTTAGATCTTGTTCTGACTTATGGTATGGAAATAGAAGACTTAACAGTATTCCCTGAAAACTCCCTTCTGTCTGATCATTTCTTAATGACATTTACATTTACTCTGATGGACTACCCAGCAGTGGGGAATAAGTTTCATTACACTAGAAGTCTTTCAGAAAGCGCTGTAACTAGGTTTAAGGATATGATTCCTTCTTTATGCTCTCTAATGTCATATACCAACACAGAGCAGAGTAGCTACCTAAACTCTGTAAGGGAGTTAGAGTATCTCGTCAATAGTTTTACATCCTCATTGAAGACAACCTTGGATGCTGTAGCTCCTCTGAAAAAGAGAGCTTTAAATCAGAAGTGTCTGACTCCGTGGTATAACTCACAAACTCGTAGCTTAAAGCAGATAACCCGTAAGTTGGAGAGGAAATGGCGTCTCCCTAATTTAGAAGATCTTCACTTAGCCTGGAAAAAGAGTTTGTTGCTCTATAAAAAAGCCCTCCGTAAAGCTAGGACATCTTTCTACTCATCACTAATTGAAGAAAATAAGAACAACCCCAGGTTTCTTTTCAGCACTGTAGCCAGGCTGACAAAGAGTCAGAGCTCTATTGGGCTGAGTATTCCATTAACTTTAACTAGTAATGACTTCATGACTTTCTTTGCTAACAAAATTTTAACTATTAGAGAAAAAATTACTCATAACCATCCCAAAGACGTATCGTTATCTTTGGCTACTTTCAGTGATGCCGGTATTTGGTTAGACTCTTTCTCTCCGATTGTTCTGTCTGAGTTATTTCATTAGTTACTTCATCCAACCATCAACATGTTTATTAGACCCCATTCCTACCAGGCTGCTCAAGGAAGCCCTACCATTAATAATGCTTCGATCTTAAATATGATCAATCTATCTTTATTAGTTGGCTATGTACCACAGGCTTTTAAGGTGGCAGTAATTAAACCATTACTTAAAAAGCCATCACTTGATCCAGCTATCTTAGCTAATTATAGGCCAATCTCCAACCTTTCTTTTCTCTCAAAAATTCTTGAAAGGGTAGTTGTAAAACAGCTAACTGATCATCTGCAGAGGAATGGTCTATTTGAAGAGTTTCAGTCAGGTTTTAGAATTCATCATAGTACAGAAACAGCATTAGTGAAGGTTACAAATGATCTTCTTATGGCCTCGGACAGTGGACTCATCTCTGTGCTTGTTCTGTTAGACCTCAGTGCTGCTTTTGATACTGTTGATCATAAAATTTTATTACAGAGATTAGAGCATGCCATAGGTATTAAAGGCACTGCGCTGCGGTGGTTTGAATCATATTTGTCTAATAGATTACAATTTGTTCATGTAAATGGGGAATCTTCTTCACAGACTAAAGTTAATTATGTAGTTCCACAAGGTTCTGTGCTAGGACCAATTTTATTCACTTTATACATGCTTCCCTTAGGCAGTATTATTAGACGGTATTGCTTAAATTTTCATGTTACGCAGATGATACCCAGCTTTATCTATCCATGAAGCCAGAGGACACACACCAATTAGCTAAACTGCAGGATTGTCTTACAGACATAAAGACATGATGACCTCTAATTTCCTGCTTTTAAACTCAGATAAAACTGAAGTTATTGTACTTGGCCCCACAAATCTTAGAAACATGGTGTCTAATCAGATCCTTACTCTGGATGGCATTACCCTGACCTCTAGTAATACTGTGAGAAATCTTGGAGTCATTTTTGATCAGGATATGTCATTCAAAGCGCATATTAAACAAATATGTAGGACTGCTTTTTTGCATTTACGCAATATCTTTAAAATTAGAAAGGTCTTGTCTCAGAGTGATGCTGAAAAACTAATTCATGCATTTATTTCCTCTAGGCTGGACTATTGTAATTCATTATTATCAGGTTGTCCTAAAGTTCCCTAAAAGCCTTCAGTTAATTCAAAATGCTGCAGCTAGAGTACTAACGGGGACTAGAAGGAGAGAGCATATCTCACCCATATGGCCTCTCTTCATTGGCTTCCTGTTAATTCTAGAATAGAATTTAAAATTCTTCTTCTTACTTATAAGGTTTTGAATAATCAGGTCCCATCTTATCTTAGGGACCTTGTAGTACCATATCACCCCAATAGAGCGCTTCGCTCTCAGACTGCGGGCTTACTTGTAGTTCCTAGGGTTTGTAAGAGTAGAATGGGAGGCAGAGCCTTCAGCTTTCAGGCTCCTCTCCTGTGGAACCAGCTCCCAATTCAGATCAGGGAGACAGACACCCTCTCTACTTTTAAGATTAGGCTTAAAACTTTCCTTTTTGCTAAAGCTTATAGTTAGGGTTGGATCAGGTGACTCTGAACCATCCCTTAGTTATGCTGCTATAGACGTAGACTGCTGGGGGGTTCCCATGATGTACTGTTTCTTTTTATTCCCTCTTTTTGCTCTGTATGCACCACTCTGCATTTAATCATTAGTTATTGATCTCTGCTCCCCTCCACAGCATGTCTTTTTCCTGGTTCTCTCCCTCAGCCCCAACCAGTCCCAGCAGAAGACTGCCCCTCCCTGAGCCTGGTTCTGCTGGAGGTTTCTTCCTGTTAAAAGGGAGTTTTTCCTTCCCACTGTCGCCAAGTGCTTGCTCACAGGGGGTCGTTTTGACCGTTGGGGTTTTTCTGTGATTATTGTATGGCTTTTGCCTTGCAATATGAAGCGCCTTGGGGCAACTGTTTGTTGTGATTTGGCACTATATAAATTAAATTGATTTGATTTGATATATATATATATATATATATATATATATATATATATATATATATATATATATACACGCGTATATATTGATGAGTTTAGATTAATTAAATCTAACAAGCTAACAGACAACAGCTGATTCATGCTCTGTTGGCTTTTTAGTGCAGTAGATAACCGAAACAGTCCTTCAAATGGTGATACAAGCATCAAATTCAGCACAAATACACCTTAGACATTATACGTTTGAAAAAAAACGACTGGCCACTTGAATTTTCAATAGGCAGGTAGGTCGGGGGTCAATTGAAGAATTACACAGGGGTCGACATTTAAAAATGCTCCAATCAAATTGAAAACTACACCACATTACGTGTCTGATCATAAAAATTCCAAAAAGGTATAGTTTGGACTATCTATGACTGAATGTTATGGAGTTAAGGGCTAAAAACAGCAAGAATGGTGACAAAGGTCAATTTCAGGTTGTACAGGGATCAAAAGTTAAAGTGGCTCCAATTTTGGTAAAAAGTGATGTAAATTATTGGTTGAGCTAATAGGATTAACAAATGGAATAGTTTTGACAGTGTTGAATGCTTGGTCTCTAAAGTAAAGGTCAAACAAGGTCAAAGTCCATTGGATTCTATGACATGTGACATATGTTACTCTGAAACATGAACTAAGCATGACACATGATGCAAACTGTTACTTTTCTTCTGACCTGATAGTTCAGCTACAATTAGCCAGAAAGTACATTTGAGATGAAAGCCTAGATTTGATGTTTTAGTGAAAAAACTTTTGTATTTCTACATAATTGATGTAAATAAATTCCAAAACATATTCAGTGACTTGGAAATGTTCGTGCTTCCATCCCCTGACTTGTCTGAAGAAAACTGGCAATAAAACCTATTATTATTTACAGGCTTTCTCAAGTTTTAGAGACTTGCTTTGAGTTTGAGGAAGATAATTTTAGAAATTTTGTATTTCTTGTATTTGAAATGGCATTAACAAATTAAAATGTGTGAAATGCCAAGTGTTCCAATACTTTTGGAGAGCATTGTATCCTACCTAACCTTATGATGAGTGGAAAATGAGTGTGGTATTATTATTGTTTTGTTTAAGAATGTCTAATTTTCACTGTGGCTGCACTTTGTGTGAAATCATAGTCATATCGTATATCGTATTGATATGACAATATTGGCCATATTGTACAGCCTACTGTCAACTACCTGACACATTGAATATTAATTCACATCTACATTAAAAAATGCTTAAGGTGGCAGAAGCTGAAATCCAGAAGCTGAAATCCAAAAAAAGAAAAATGCTTAAAAAGGCGGAAGCTAAAAGGTTTTAGCCATGCTAATGCTCCCCTGAAGCATTTGCTCAAAAAAAGTATGAAACGACCTAAATGACATGGTGAGATGCTGAAGAGCGTCGCTCGTTCATGTCTGCGACATATACGTATTAATACTGATAATAATAATAGTGTGTACATGATAACAAGAACCGAAACGATTTATAAATAAAGAACCTAAACAATTTATAAATACAATAAGAGTAAATTAACATTCAAAAGTATGTAATAAACAGGAAATAAATGGGTTGTGTTCTTCTAAATTTGGTGAGGTCTAAGGTCCTAAAATCATTCTGGACTCACACACCATTCCAACTCATTATATGAGGGTAGATCGAAAACTTCTTGGTCTCACCTAGAAGGCAGGGCAGCATCTCCAAGTCTATGATGCAGTTGTAAACTATTATGCCTTGTATGGTTATGCACTAACATTCATGCAATTTTTAGGTGATGCTCTTTGAAAGTCTTCAGATCTCGTGAAGATCCAAAAATTTACACAAAAGAAGCTCGTGTGGTGATTAAATATCTGCATAAAAAGGACGTGACACCCAAGGCAATCCATGATGACATGGATTGCCATTGCCATTGCCATCGAGTCGGATGATGATGAGGCCGAGAACTTTTCGATCTACCCCCGTAGAAACTTTGAATAATTTATTACCATCATTGAAAAATTTCAGCTACCTATATTTTATAAACACTACCCATTCTAGAGCCTGTGGATCTGCACAGGAATATGCTAGTACACTTTATAATAATGCAATACATCAATAAATCCACTCTAATACCTCATAATAAAAATAGCTAAAATAGATATTTTAGTAAATTTATTAAGAAATATGTAAATATCCCAATAATATTTGGGATATTTTACATATTTCATTGTTATTTGTTATTCATTTATTTATTATAAAAATACTTTGCTAAATACGTAGCTATTTAACTAAGTATTTTAGTAGGTCTTTTCAGTCATAGTATTTATGAAGTATTAGTTGATAAATAAAATATACTTTATGAATCACAGCCAGTACATTTGGCTATAATCTGTTAATCAGTCTTGGCTAAAGTTAGCATGAGCTGAGCGCTTTTAAATGTGTGATTTTAAATGCGCTTTAAAAACATACTTGGATTTAGCATTTTGATTTGAAAACTGACGTCACATGTTCTGGTAATTTTACATGTCATTTTGCCACGTAGGGTAATATTAAATTTTATATATCAAAATCGCGCACCCCCTCCACCCTCCACCTCTAAATATTTTCCCCCCAGTTTTACTGTTTTTTCCCCAGTTTTACTTTTATAGGTTGATGAATTATATTCTTTACGCCGGGATTATTTCTTACCACTAAAGTTCAACTGGGGTACAGGGTGCAGTGCTAGGTTACCACTCATGAACTGAATTCATGCCTTCACTCATTTCATATATTCATTTAAAATAAGAACACTGAAATTTAGGATGTGATTATGCATACTGTATATTTATATTTTTAAGTTTATATATTATAAAACATTTGGCATGAGGTGCGCTGTCATGTGATGCTGGCTCAGCCAAATGAGTCATTATGGGAAAAAAGATGCATGCACACGCACACAGTCAAAAATATAAAACTGTATGAATGTGCACAGTAAAAGTCATGCCCAAAAACAGTCACAGAGAATGCAGTGCGGGATAAAGGGTTTAATAATATAAATGATGTGGAGAGTCTGAGAAGCAGTTAGTGTCATGTCAAAATTATTAATTTTTGCCTTACAGAGAGCCTGTCTGAAACATTTGCATCCAAACTTTATTCACTGTCTTTATGCAACCTTGCAGTTTTACAGCTGCACTGATAAACTCACCGTCTCTCCTCCAAGGCCGAAAACTCTGATAAAATTCATTTTTAGCGTAGGTTTTCATGGGGAAACTGAATAGCTTCATTTACTGGAAAAATGTACTGCTTGCTGTGCCCCCGCCTCTCTCTGAATGTACATAAAGAGCACCTTACAACTGCTGGGTGCACACACTTATTCAAAATCCTGCTGTTCTGATTTTGGACTTTGCGTGCGTCTTTGAGGCCTCAAATTAAAAGCCTGTTATTTAATCTGTCAATTTCTTGACTTTTCATTTCCACAAACAGCCTCAGACAGTCAAAAGTCCTTTTTTGCCTCCACACATGCTGCCGGGTGTAAACACATAAATGCTCAAGGCTCCTGTGCATGATGTGTGTGTCTGATGTAATGTGTGTTCAGACCAAAATGGATTTGCAAAAATACAGTATGAATTGAATTGCAAACCACCTGCCAATAAGGCTTGAAATGGCATCAGAAAAAATGGATTTCATGTGACTTGGAACTGGATTCCAATGAGATATCCACATACAGTAGTGTTCAGAATAATAGTAGTGCTATGTGACTAAAAAGATTAATCCAGGTTTTGAGTATATTTCTTATTGTTACATGGGAAACAAGGTACCAGTAGATTCAATAGATTCTCACAAATCCAACAAGACCAAGCATTCATGATATGCACACACTTAAGGCTATGAAATTGGGCTATTAGTAAAAAAACAAAGTAGAAAGGGGTGTTCACAATAATAGTAGCACCTGCTGTTGACACTATAAACTCAAAACTATTATGTTCAAACTGCTTTTTTCGCAATCCTGTGAATCACTAAACTAGTATTTAGTTGTATAACCACAGTTTTTCATGATTTCTTCACATCTGTGAGGCATTAATTTTGTTGGTTTGGAACCAAGATTTTGCTCAGTTACTAGTGTGCTTGGGGTCATTGTCTTGTTGAAACACCCATTTCAAGGGCATGTCCTCTTCAGCATAAGGCAACATGACCTCTTCAAGTATTCTGACATATCCAAACTGATCTATGATACCTGGTATGCGATATATAGGCCCAACACCACAGTAGGAGAAACATGCCCATATCATGATTATTCTGAACACTACTGTAAATTGGACTTTTACTGGCAGTCTGAACCATAGACTGTGATCCACGTCACACACTGGCCAAATGGGCCTCAGAGCCTGTGTAGCAATTTCTACTTCTTCGGTAAGAAAGTCATGATCCTGAGTGCACTTAAATGCATCTCTGTTCCAAGTCTCCAGTCTCAAAGTCCCAGGTTGGTGTGTCCACAAAAGGGAAAAAAACCTGTCACATATTTAGTGGATAAATGTGTGCTGCAATATCTGACTGTGGGTGTTACAGACAGGGTGAAAACTCACTGCCAGCATTTACAGAGTGCTAAGAGTGTGCAGAGGCTGTAAAGGTCGTCTCTAACAGGTGGTTAATAACAGTTAGTTGGTGCAGATTGCTGGACTACAGGAGCAGTATGAACAGTTTCAAATCCCACTGCCGTCTTACATCTACACTTACACATGAATGCACATCTCAAAAATCCTTAAAATAATATTATGTTGAACCTCCTCACCCTGCCTCCTCTTTCTCTTCTCCCTCCAGCACTCATCTTAATCTCTTTTCCTTACCTGTCTGCTTATAATCGTGTCCATTTCTCTCCACCCTCACCTCTTCCTCACCCAGCTCATGAGCTTTATATCTTTCCGTTATCTCACATTATGTCCCTTCCTTTCTCTTCTGCTTTTGAAAGCCTTACGCCTTCTCATCCTGCCCCATCATTCCTCCTCTTTCAGCACTGATCTTTGCGAGGCTCCCGATTTCCCAGCACAACAGTGTTATTCTGCTGCCTACTAATAGAATCTCTCAGTTTGTCTAATAGATCTGTCAGAAGTTCCATGTGCACAGTTGAGCCGATAGATTGATAGGGAAAAAAAGTGTGTGAGAGAGAGAGAGAGCGTGAGAGACAGAGACAAAGAGACTCAGGGGGTTTGACGAGAGGCAAAAGGAGAGGATTGCTCCAGCACTGGACACTTTCATGTGTGGGGAGGAATGAATCCAAGCAGCAGAACCACTGATGCTGCCAAAAATGACCATATGGTCTGATGCATGTGGCGCCGCTTAAGGCCATCCCACTGTCACAGGTTAATGACAGCTTCACTGTACTCCAGGTGAAGCTCACACACAGAGTGTCTGACTATGCAGACAGAAGCTTTGCTGGACTTTCTGCTCTGTTTGCAGCAATAATAGCAGCAGACACGCTCATCACCCAAAGGAATTATTTGTACAATGCAAATTAGAATAAATCTTTGGCAGGAAGCCTTGTTGGCACGTTGCCTCTGCATAGATTCTTAATCATACTGTAATTTGAGGAACATTTGGCTGCCTGGTTGTTACCCTCCTCCTCCAAGGTTGATGTGGTATGTGGAGGTTGATTCCAGAATTGTCCTTAATTGGAGGCAGCACAGTGGCTTAGGGGTAAGCACTTTTGCCTCACAGTAAGAAGGTCACGGGATGGATTCCCAGCTGTCCCACCGGTTCTCCTTGTGTTTACATGGGTTCTCTCAGGATGCTCCATCGTCCTCCCACATCAAAGACACGCAGGTTAGGTGAATTGGAAATTTTAAATGTCAGTAGGTGTGTGTGTGCAGGTGTGAATGTGTTTATTTGTCCATATGCAGCCCTGTGACAGATAGTGGAGCAGATAACAGTAACAATTGTTCATTTTTGGAAACAAGCACTAAATCTGACACACATACTCCTTAGACATTACTCTTTTGTAAAAGCACATTAACCAGCTGAAGTTTCAACAGGCAGCCAGGTAGGGGTCAATTACACAGGGATCAAAATTTAAAAATGTTCCAATCATATTGAAAACTATATCACATTATTTGTCCAATCACAAAGATTCCAAAAAGGTATAGTTTGGACCATTTGTGACTGAATATTATGGAGTTATGGGGTTAAAACAGCAAGAATGGTGACAAAGGTCAATTTCAGTTTGTACAGGAGTCAAAAGTTGAAGTTGCTCCAATTTTGGTAAAAAAGTGATGCAAATTACTGGTTGAGTTAATAGGGGTTTTAAAAGGAATAGTTTGCACCATGTGTCATGCTTAGGGCCCTGTCCCACTGGGGAGAGGATTAATTGCGCATGAAATGAGTACACAAATTGCGGGCGTTCGTTGTCGTCCGCAACAAAAATGGCCAAAAATGACAAATGTCCCAGTATGAATTACGAATATATTAATAATATACAGTGAATATATGATGAACAATCATGGTTATATAACGCATGTAGTGAGGAAACTGATCCGACACATTGAGATTATCACGGCAGTATTACAGTGTATTATGAATGCATCACGCACGTGTTGCGCGTGCACGGCATCTGCATTGCGGCCATAAAATAAGCTCACTCGGGCCGTCGGCATCACTATTCACACCAACAATACAGCCTCTGGAGCATCTGCTGGACTTGGACAAGTTGATCACAGAGTGTTGTCATGCGAGGGTTAACTGTTCATGAGTTTGGGGACCGGGAGGAGGGAAGCCGCTCGGGGTGTGAGACGGTGTTTTTTTTTTTTTTTTTTGAGAGTGGCACAGAAAACAGACTTCAGTGTGAGTTGTGGGTAAACAGCAACTCTTCCTTTTGTTGGTATTAAATAAAAGTCCTGGACTGCAGCAGCTATTACGTCTGTGTGGATTTACACAGCCGGACCGGCGCTGACTGGCAGGTATGTCGCTTTCTGCCACATAAAAATACTTTGGGTTTACATGACGTGTTTGTTATGCATTCACAGATTGTCCGCAAATCAGCTGCAAAGCAGATGTAATAAAAGCACTTTATTTGCGGCCAATCTGTATGCATTCGCTACAACATATTTTAGTTTGTGATGTGGACGTGATAGGCACGATATACATCTGTTTTACACACTGTCCCGGTCCGCTGCCAAGCCGCAAATCCCCATCAGTTGTGGATATCAGCGGTTAACGGCAGATATACAGCGCATAGAGTGAGTATGTATTGTGTATGAATTGAGTATATGTGGAGTATGCAAGGCGGATGTTATCCGCATCCAGATTTTTGAACAGCTCAAAAATCCTGGCTGCGGACTTGCGTGCCTCTGCGGATGGTCACAGGCGTGTTCGGATGACGACTGACTCATACAGGCATGTTACACAGATATTGCGGATGTTTGGCAAATATGGGCCAATTTTGTGCGCAATCCATACGCAAATCCTCCTAAACGCCAGTGGGACAGGGCCCTTAGTTATGTTACAGTGTAATATATGTCACATGTCATAGAATCCAATGGACATTGATCTTGTTTAACCTTTAGTTTGGAGACCAATCATTCAACACAGTCAAAACTATTCCATTTATTAATCCATTTATTATTAAATTGGAGCAACTTTAACTTTTGACCCCTGTACAAACTGAAATTGACCTTTGTCACCATTCTTGCTGTTTTTATCCCATAACTCCATAATATTCAGACACAGGTAGCCCAAACTATACCTTTTTTGGAGTCTTTATGATTAGACAAACAATGTGGTATATTTTTTCTATATGAGTGGAGCATTTTTTTTTTTATTTTGACCCCTGTCCCAACCTGGCTGCTTTTTGAAAATTGAGGTGGCTAACGTGCTTTTACAAAAGAGTAATGTCTAAGGAGTATTTGTGCCAGATCTGGTGCTTGTGTCACCTTTTGAAAGATTCCTTTGTAAATATTCTGTTATCTGTTTCACTAAGACTGGCATCCTGTCCAGGGTGTATCCGGCTTCACCCGCTATGACTGCTGGGATAGGCTCTAGTCCCCCCAAACTTTAATTGGAGCAAGCGGGTATAGAAAATGGATGGATGGGTTTGTTTGGGCAAAAGACAAAATTGTAATTTTTTTCAGTCATACATAGATGGGTCTGAAGTTGCCCAGACAAGATCAAATTTGTTGAAGGTTAATCATGGGATCAATTAATGGTTCATAGTAAAAAAACAAGATGTATTTTTTTTTCCACCCAAATCTGCAGAAACGTATGAAAACACACATGTAGGTTGACTGTGAAATTACTCAGGCAAGGTTACCTTTACCCAGGCAAGGTCATGTCTTGATATGCCAATGAAGGTTGACCCCAAAAATGCCTTTAATTAATTAATTTTTTTTAGAGGTCTTGGAAATTTGTAATATTTTTCTTTTGAATAAAAGAAACATTTTTCAACTTGTTTTGGACCAAAAGTACCACACACACATAGGTGGATTCCAGGTCATCCACAGGTCAGTCATTTGTGTGAAGATCAAGATCACTGGGGTCAAATGTCAGATTTCCCATGTGTACTATTCCGTAGTACCTTTTGTTCTTTTATAGTATCAAGTTTATTTATTTATTTTTTTTGTCAGTTTCAAAATATATAAACTGTGGATCCAATGGTGAGGATACAGAGGATCCTTAGTAGTCATTGCATGGGTCTCCTAACCAGTGGTGGGCACAGTTCAGATAATCCGATAATTATTGAAGATAATGTTTTCATTATCAGATTATCTTTTCAGATAACTCTGAAAACCATTATCGGACTAATTATCTTCCGATAAATTTTTGTCCGATAACTTTTAGACCGTTAACGTGGTAAACAAAAGTGAACAGATGTGTAGTTCTACCCTCTGCAAACAGAGGGTAGAGCTACCTCATTTTTTTTAACCCCATACTGATACGTGGCCAATATCACCCAAGTCATCCAGAGGCATACATTTTTAACTTATGGTTCAAATTTTAACCAAACTTATTTCGGACAAGTTATTTAAATTAACATCACTTCTAAAGTTTTATAAAGTGAAAATATCAGATATGTGTTTGAGTTTTAAAGTAATGCGCTAATTTTTAAGGTTTTAGTGTGGGGCATGCTGTGTCCAGGAGGTGCATTATGGGTGATATGGTAATCTCAGTACGGTAATCTCAGTACGTAACCTCTAGTGCGTAAAACTCACGTGAATATATTCTCTGGGTTTATAGACGTTATTGTGTTTGGTTCTATTAAATTCCATGCATCTTAAACGTAGCAAGTAGCAACACAGATTATCTGGAATTTTGTGTTTGCAAGTTTTCAAGGTCTCTATGCTATCTAGTGGCCAGTAGTGTTCATGGCAGTATTCAAACTGAAGCTGGGCTGATATTTTCAATCACTGTACTCATTGTACGTTCAAAAACCACATGTCGGACTCGTGTTTCCAGAAGCAAAACGTAAACAGAAGCTTTTCTTCAAACTTAATTTACAAAAACTCTCGATGGGAGACATCAAAGTAAAAAAACAACAAAAATAAAACATTGAGAACTGCACTGATGTGCTCTGATCACGCTGCACTTTAACTGCTGCACATGGACAACACCATTAACATCGCAACATAAATATATTTTTATATTGTGCCTAAAACTCTTTTGAATATATTCTCTGGGTTTATAGACATTGTTATTGCGTTTATTTTAATGTAAACATGGGAGAATCACAGGCTGTCTCTCCGTTATTTTCAATGGGAGATGCTGTGAGCTACGCTCGCTTCCTGATCATGTCGTTCTGGGGGAAAGTGAAGTTTGCTCTTTAACGTCTTGATTATTGTTCTTTACAACACTGTCCTTTTTGTTCCAGACTAATGTATATAAGATGTCTGAAATTCGGTTTGCGTTTATTAAATTCCACGCCGATTAAACGTAGCAGACAGATTATTTGTTATAATTGTTTTAACAATTTTTCAGGGTATCATGCATGCAGTTTCTTATTAACGTGATGAACAGCATAAAAAATACATTTTTGTAGTATAATATTAATGTACAATTGTCATCATTTGGATTCTATATGTTGTTTGACTGCAGCGACTCTCTGGCACGCAAGGGATTATGGGATATGTCAATAGGGCGAAAGGCATGGTTCTATTTATTTTGACACCGGTTATATCAGACAGTTATCTAATTACAACTTGGCTTTTTTTTTTTTGAAAATGCCTTTTTTTTTTTACAAATAAAAGAATGGCATATTTTACAAAAGCACATTTATCTGTAAACACCAGCACACGACACACCTCACATTAACGTGTTGGTTTACATAGAATGAATCATCCAATCAGTGTGAGCAGAGGCACATCTGTCTGTGTTTGTTACAAAATTTCAGAATTAGTGCATTATTCAACATTAAAAGATATACGTTATATCTTAACTTTGCACAAATGACAGAATTGACATTAATAGAGTTATTCTAACAGTATTCATTTTATTTTTACACCAAACCATAACTTAGCACTGCTTTATTTTCCAAGACCTTGGCCTGACAGCAGTGCTGTGACTGGGTAGAGAGTTGAGCTTTGCGGCTCCTCTCAGTTGAATCTGCGCTGGATGCCATGTAGTAAACAGAAGCTTCTAGTAGGGGGCAGGATGCTCAAAGACAGAAGTGCTGACTCATTGTTTGGGTCTGTTGTTGCTATTGATGCTTCCAAAAGTGATCGTGGTGTTAAAACTCAAAATCAGCTGGTAGTAGTTGTAAGTGTACCAGATACAATACTGGAATTTATCGGTTATCTGTAACTTCCGATACATTTTTGGATGGTTTATTGTTTTAACTTTATCAAAGATAACTTTTCAGTTATCTGATTATTTCAATTTCAATTTATTTTCATTTATATAGCGCAAAATCACATCAGAGTTGCCTCAAAGCGCTTCACACAGGTAAGGTCTAACCTTACCAACCCCCAGAGCAACAGTGGTAAGGAAAAACTCCCTCTGAGGAAGAAACCTCAAGCAGACCAGACTCAAAGGTGTGACCCTCTGCTTGGGCCATGCTACAGACATAAATTACAGAACAATTCACAGAACAATTCGCGGACGAATATACAAGAAATGCTGTTGGCGCACAGGACAAGAGGGTCGCCAGCACAAATACAACTCCCATCTCTGGATGGAACTGCACCTTAAACAGAGAGAAAAAACAGAATCAGGCATCAGAAAGACAAAAAAATACTGTATAATTTGCCAGCATTAAACAACAAGAAAAACAGAGAAATACTTAGGTGATCGCAGGCAACAAACCCGAAACTTCACTAAAAGACACAGAATTTAGGTAAAGTTGAGGCCACGGCCCGCTCCAATTACTAATAAAATGAATTAAAAGAGTAAAAAGCCTAAAACAAAACTGTACCAGTACATATGAAAGGGAAAATAAGTACGTCTTAAGTCTGGACTTGAAAGTCTCCACAGAATCTGACTGTTTTATTGACGCAAGGAGATCATTCTCCAGAACAGGTGCACAATAAGAGAAAGCTCTGTGACCCGCAGACTCCTTATTCACCTTAGGGAAACAAAGTAGTCCTGCACCCTGATAACGTAAAGCCCGGGCCGGTACGTAAGGTTTAATTAGGTCAGCTAGGTAGGGAGGTGCCAGTCCATGAATAATTTTATAGGTCAGTAGCAGAACCTTAAAATCTGATCTCACTGGGACAGGAAGCCAGTGAAGGGATGCCAAAATGTGTGTAATGTGGTTGTACTTTCTGATTGTGTCAAAAGTCTGGCTGCAGCATTTTGAACAAATTAGAGACCCCTAATGCCAGACTGCGGTAAACCAGAAAATAGAACATTGCAGTAGTCCAATCTAGAATAGATAAATGCATGGATCAGGGTCTCAGCATCAGCCATAGACAGGATGGGACGAATCTTCGCTATATTTCGCAGGTGGAAGAAAGCAGTCCTGATAATATTTCTAATGTGGAGGCCAAAGGACAACGAAGGATCAAAAGTTACCCCAAGGTTCCTCACTCTGTCAGTGTGATGTATGACACACGAGCCTAGGCTGAGCATTAACTGGTCAAATTGATGCCGATGTCTCACTGGACCAAGAACCATCATTTCAGTCTTATCAGAGTTTAAAAGTAGGAAGTTTCTAGACATCCAACTTCTCACTCCTGCAAGGCAATCCTCTAAGGATTTTATGTGAACGAGATTACCAGCAGTTATCGGCATGTATAACTGAGCATCATCTGCCATAGCAGTGAAAGGTAATCCCAAAATGCCACAATATGTGCCCAAGAGGTGCTATATAAAGGGAGAAAAGCAGGGGGTCTAAGACAGACCCCGTGGAACCCCAAATTTCATGTCACTAAGGTTAGAGGTAGTGTTACTGTATAAAACACAGTGAGAACGACTGGTCAAGTATGACGTCAGCCATGCAAGAGCACTCCCAGTAATTCCAAAATTATTTTCCAGCCTATCAAGTAGAATATGATGATCCACGGTATCAAATGCAGCACTGAGATCTAACAGCAGCAGAACCATAGTGGTGCCCAAATCCATTGTAAACAGAAGATCATTCACCACTTTAGTGAGAGCCATCTCTGTGGAATGATACTTTCTAAAAGCAGACTTCAGTGGCTCAAAGAGATTATTCTCAGTAAGATAGTCTACGAGCTACAGTGACACCACTTTTTCCAGAATTTTAGAGAAAAATGATAGATTTGATATTGGCGGATAGTTTTTCAATACACTATCAATCAATCAATCAACTTTTTTCTTATATAGCACCAAATCACAACAAACAGTTGCCCCAAGGCGCTCTATATTGTAAGGCAAGGCCATACAATAATTATGAAAAACCCCAACGGTCAAAACGACCCCCTATGAGCAAGCACTTGGCTACAGTGGGAAGGAAAAACTCCCTTTTAACAGGAAGAAACCTCCAGCAGAACCAGGCTCAGGGAGGGGCAGTCTTCTGCTGAGACTGGTTGGGGCTGAGGGAAAGAACCAGGAAAAAGACATGCTGTGAAGGGGGGCAGAGATCGATCACTAATGATTAAATGCAGAGTGATGCATACGGAGCAAAAAGAGAAAGAAACAGTGCATCATGGGAACCCCCCCACAGTCTACGTCTAAAGCAGCATAACCAAGGGATGGTCCAGGGTCACCTAATCCAGCCCTAACTATAAGCCTTAGCGAAAAGGAAAGTTTAAAGCCTAATCTTAAAAGTAGAGAGGGTATCTGTCTCCCTGATCTGAATTGGGAGCTGGTTCCACAGGAGAGGAGCCTGAAAGCTGAAGGCTCTGCCTCCCATTCTACTCTTACAAACCCTAGGAACTACAAGTAAGCCTGCAGTCTGAGAGCGAAGCGCTCTAATGGGGTAATATGGTACTACGAGGTCCCTAAGATAAGATGGGACCTGATTATTCAAAACCTTATAAGTAAGAAGAAGAATTTTAAATTCTATTCTAGAATTAACAGGAAGCCAATGAAGAGAGGCCAACACGGGTGAGATATGCTCTCTCCTGCTAGTCCCCGTCAGTACTCTAGCTGCAGCATTCTGAACCAACTGAAGGCTTTTTAGGGAACTTTTAGGACAACCTGATAATAATGAATTACAATAGTCCAGCCTAGAGGAAATAAATGCATGAATTAATTTTTCAGCATCACTCTGAGACAAGACCTTTCTGATTTTAGAGATATTGCGTAAATGCAAAAAGGCAGTCCTACATATTTGTTTAATATGCGCTTTGAATGACATATCCTGATCAAAAATGACTCCAAGATTTCTCACAGTATTACTAGAGATCAGGGAAATGCCATCCAGAGTAACGATCTGGTTAGACACCATGCTTCTAAGATTTGTGGGGCCAAGTACAATAACTTCAGTTTTATCTGAGTTTAAAAGCAGGAAATTAGAGGTCATCCATGTCTTTATGTCTGTAAGACAATCCTGCAGTTTAGCTAATTGGTGTGTATCCTCTGGCTTCATGGATAGATAAAGCTGGGTATCATCTGCGTAACAATGAAAATTTAAGCAATACCGTCTAATAATACTGCCTAAGGGAAGCATGTATAAAGTGAATAAAATTGGTCCTAGCACAGAACCTTGTGGAACTCCATAATTAACTTTAGTCTGTGAAGAAGATTCCCCATTTACATGAACAAACTGTAATCTATTAGACAAATATGATTCAAACCACCGCAGCGCAGTGCCTTTAATACCTATGACATGCTCTAATCTCTGTAATAAAATTTTATGGTCAACAGTATCAAAAGCAGCACTGAGGTCCAACAAAACAAGCACAGAGATAAGTCCACTGTCCGAAGCCATAAGAAGATCATTTGTAACCTTCACTAATGCTGTTTCTGTACTATGATGAATTCTAAAACCTGACTGAAACTCTTCAAATAGACCATTCCTCTGCAGGTGATCAGTTAGCTGTTTTACAACTACCCTCTCAAGAATCTTTGAGAGAAAAAGAAGGTTGGAGATTGGCCTATAATTAGCTAAGATAGCTGGGTCAAGTGATGGCTTTTTAAGTAATGGTTTAATTACTGCCACCTTAAAGGCCTGTGGTACATAGCCAACTAACAAAGATAGATTGATCATATTTAAGATTGAAGCATTGAATAATGGTAGGACTTCCTTGAGCAGCCTGGCAGGAATGGGGTCTAATAAACATGTTGATGGCTTGGATGAAGTAACTAATGAAAATAACTCAGACAGAACAATCAGAGAGAAAGAGTCTAACCAAATACCGGCATCACTGAAAGCAGCCAAAGATAACGATACATCTTTGGGATGGTTATGAGTAATTTGTTATCTAATAGTCAAAATTTTGTTAGCAAAGAAAGTCATGAAGTCATTACTAGTTAATGTTAATGGAATACTCAGCTCAATAGAGCTCTGACTCTTTGTCAGCCTGGCTACAGTGCTGAAAAGAAACCTGGGGTTGTTCTTATTTTCTTCAATTAGTGATGAGTAGAAAGATGTCCTAGCTTTACGGAGGGCTTTTTTATAGAGCAACAAACTCTTTTTCCAGGCTAAGTGAAGATCTTCTAAATTAGTGAGACGCCATTTCCTCTCCAACTTACGGGTTATCTGCTTTAAGCTACGAGTTTGTGAGTTATACCACGGAGTCAGACACTTCTGATTTAAAGCTCTCTTTTTCAGAGGAGCTACAGCATCCAAGGTTGTCTTCAATGAGGATGTAAAACTATTGACGAGATACTCTAACTCCCTTACAGAGTTTAGGTAGCTACTCTGCTCTGTGTTGGTATATGACATTAGAGAGCATAAAGAAGGAATCATATCCTTAAACCTAGTTACAGCGCTTTCTGAAAGACTTCTAGTGTAATGAAACTTATTCCCCACTGCAGGGTAGTCCATCAGGGTAAATGTAAATGTTATTAAAAAATGATCAGACAGAAGGGAGTTTTCAGGGAATACTGTTAAGTCTTCTATTTCCATACCATAAGTCAGAACAAGATCTAAGATATGATTAAAGTGGTAGGTGGACTCATTTACTTTTTGAGCAAAGCCAATAGAGTCTAATAATAGATTAAATGCAGTGTTGAGGCTGTCATTCTCAGCATCTGTGTGGATGTTAAAATCGCCCACTATAATTATCTTATCTGAGCTAAGCACTAAGTCAGACAAAAGGTCTGAAAATTCACAGAGAAACTCACAGTAACGACCAGGTGGACGATAGATAATAACAAATAAAACTGGTTTTTGAGACTTCCAATTTGGATGGACAAGACTAAGAGACAAGCTTTCAAATGAATTAAAGCTCTGTCTGGGTTTTTGATTAATTAATAAGCTGAAATGGAAGATTGCTGCTAATCCTCCGCCCCGGCCCGTGCTACGAGCATTCTGACAGTTAGTGTGACTCGGGGGTGTTGACTCATTTAAACTAAGATATTCATCCTGCTGTAACCAGGTTTCTGTTAGGCAGAATAAATCAATACGTTGATCAATTATTATATCATTTACCAACAGGGACTTAGAAGAGAGAGACCTAATGTTTAATAGACCACATTTAACTGTTTTAGTCTGTGGTGCAGTTGAAGGTGCTATATTATTTTTTCTTTTTGAATTTTTATGCTTAAATAGATTTTTGCTGGTTATTGGTGGTCTGGGAGCAGGCACCGTCTCTACGGGGATGGGGCAACGAGGGGACGGCAGGGGGAGAGAAGCTGCAGAGAGGTGTATAAGACCACAGCTCTGCCTCCTGGTCCCAACGCTGGACAGTCACAGTTTGGAGGATCCAAGAAAATTGGCCAGATTTCTAGAAATGAGAGCTGCTCCATCCAAAGTGGGATGGATGCCGTCTCTCCTAACAAGACCAGGTTTTCCCCAGAAGCTTTGCCAGTTATCAATGAAGCCCACCTCATTTTTTGGACACCACTCAGACAGCCAGCAATTCAAGGAGAACATGCGGCTAAACATGTCACTCCCGGTCTGATTGGGGAGGGGACCAGAGAAAACAACAGAGTCCGACATTGTTTTTGCAAAGTTACACACCGATTTAATGTTAATTTTAGTGACCTCCGATTGGCGTAACCGAGTGTCATTACTGCCGACGTGAATTACAATCTTACCAAATTTACGCTTAGCCTTAGCCAGCAATTTCAAATGTCCTTCGATGTCGCCTGCTCTGGCCCCCGGAAGACAATTGACAATGGTTGCTGGTGTCGCTAACTTCACATTTCTCAAAACAGAGTCGCCAATAACCAGAGTTTGATCCTCGGCGAGTGTATCGTCGAGTGGGGAAAAACGGTTAGAGATGTGAACGGGTTGACGGTGTACACGGGGCTTCTGTTTAGGGCTACGCTTCCTCCTCACAGTCACCCAGTCAGCCTGCTTTCCCGACTGCCCGGGATCTGCCAGGGGGGAACTAACGGCGGCTAAGCTACCTTGGTCCGCACCGACTACAGGGGCCTGGCTAGCTGTAGAATTTTCCACGGTGCGGAGCCGAGTCTCCAATTCGCCCAGCCTGGCCTCCAAAGCTACGAATAAGCTGCACTTATTACAAGTACCGTTACTGCTAAAGGAGGCCGAGGAATAACTAAACATTTCACACCCAGAGCAGAAAAGTACGGGAGAGACAGGAGAAGCCGCCATGCTAAATCGGCTAAGAGCTAGTAGCTACGCAGCCTAGCGGATTCCTAAAAACACACAAAGTGAATAATGTGTAAATAATCCAGAGGTGATTCAGCAGAAGGAGTGCCTTAATTAAGGCACCAAACAGGCCATGAAGCAGCACAGGCAACGCACAACAACAGCGAACGCACGACAACGGTGCCAAAACAAAACAAAAATCGACCAAACACGCTGTGGAGCAGCACAGGTAACGCATGACAACAGTGCTAAAAAAAATAAATAAAATAAAATAAAATAAAAAAATAAAATAAAAACGAAAGCGTTAGCAAGCTAGTTAGCTTGCCAACGCTGATGAAAGTTAGCTGATAAAAGTGCTCCGTCGTGATGTTTCGACCGTTAGAGGTCTTCCTTAGGCGTTGGAGCACAGTAAAAAAGTAAAAAAAAGTAAAAAGGTAAAAAAGTAAAAAAGTCTTGAAAAAGACTGTTAGTTCAAAGTCCAAAGCAGCAGGTAGCAGTCTCTGTGTAAACAGTCCCAACACACTAGGGTCAAGATTAGGTTTCTTAAGTAATGGTTTAATCACAGCAGATTTGAAACATTTAGGAACAGATCCAGAAGTTAAAGAAAGATTAATAATTTCCAGCTCAGTCGGCCCAAGAGTGGGCCACAGGTCCTTAAACAGTTTTTTTGGTATAGGATCAAATAAACAGGTTGTGCTTTTTGTTGATGTTACGAGTTTTGTCAGCATGCCTAGTGAGATACTATCAAATTCTGTAAATCTAGGTAATACCTCAGTAGTGGAGCCCACCTCAATAGCAGGGTGTAGTGGGTGGGTTAAGGCATGCCAGGATATGTTTAACCTAATGTCTTCTATTTTCTTCCCAAAGTAACCCAGGAAATCTTGTGCTGTAAAAGGAGAGCGAACTACAGGTGGTTGTCCATGCATAAGTGTTGCCACGGTGTTGAACAAGAACTTTGAGTTATGCTTGTTTTTGTTGATCAAATCAGAGTAGTAGGTCCGCTTTGTAGCCAGTAATGCATGCTTATAGTCTAAGATAGCATCACGCCACGCAAGGTTGAATACTTCTAATTTTGAACGATGCCATTTCCATTCTAGACCTCTTGCCTTATACTTGAGGTCATTCAGATAATCATTGAACCAAGGTGACTGTGATTTGGGGGAGCGCGGTTTTAACACAGGTGGTGCAATCATGTCGAGTGTAGTTTTGAGCACTGCGTTTAAACTATCCACAAGTCTGTCTACTGACTGGGTATTGATCAAATGTGAAGCTAAGATATCAGGCAGTCTAGCTACGAGTTCAGTCTAAGTTGAGGAGTTGATGCACCGCCGTAATGAGATACGAGGTCTGTTAGAAAAGTACCGGACCTTTTTAATTTTTTCAAAAACCATATGGATTTGAATAACGTGATTGCATCAGACAAGCTTGAACCTTCGTGCGTGAGTTTTTTCACGCCTGTCGGTTGCGTCATTCGCCTGTGAGCAGGCTTTGTGTGAGCACCGGTCCACCCTCTCGTCATTTTTTTATTGCGAATAAATGTCTGAACGATTTGGAGCTTTGCTGCATCAATTTCTTTCCAGAAACTGTGAGAGACCTCCAGGTGGACACCGTTTGGAAAATTAATATGGCTTTCAGGGACGATTTTATGGGGTTATACAGATTAAGGAGTGTTACTGCCGCTTTAAGGATGGCCCACAACTGCTGAAAGCGCGGCGCGCTCCCAGCGCCGATCGACATGCTCAGACCCCGCTGAAACAACCAGATAATTTCCAACGTGAAGGCTTTGTTGATCCGGGACCTCGTCTGACTTTCACAAAATGGCAGGAGACGTGGACATCAGCACTTTTTCGGCACATTCCACTGTTACAGGAGTTTTTTTCATGGAAAGAAAAGCAGAGGGACGTGCCACAGAGCCGTTCATTACGCGGGACAAAACCACCTTGGTGTTGGTCTCACAGGACGGCTTTGAGATGTCTTTCAGTTGGATTCCGGTTGCTTTTCAGTCGTGTGATTATCCGATTGTGATTGTGCATGAACTGGACATGCCCCAACATATCCTGGAAGGCTTCATCACGGCATTGCTTTGCGCCATGTGGTGGAGCCGCTCCTCTTTCCATGACAAAAACTCCTGTAACAGTGGAATGTGCCGTTCATTTCTAAACTGGACGCTGTCTTGATCCGGTATCTCATCTGACTAGCACAGGAATTGTGAAAAGACGTGGACATCAGCACTTTTTCAGCACATTAAGACAGCGGTGGAGCCGCATGGCGCAAAGCAATGCCGTGATGATTTGTTTTTTGAAAAAAAAATATAAAAAGGTCCGATACTTTTCTAACAGACCTCGTATAAGGTTGTTGTTCCACTAAACACGGCAGCAAAACTGTAAACTTAATAAGTGAGTGATCAGACACCACTGATGTAAGAGGCATGATGTCAATATTTGTGACAGCAATACCACATGAGAGAACCAGATCCAGGGTATTTCCACTAATGTGCATCGAATCCTGAATGCATTGCCGAAATCCTAATGCATCCATAATTTCCATAAATGATTTGCAGAGGGGATCAGAAGGCTTATTTATATGAATGTTAAAGTCACCAATGATCAGAATGTTATCTGCACTAGTTGACAAGATAGATTATCTGATATCTAAGTTCATTTTTTGGTTATCAGTGCTCACCACTGCTCCTAACCTACACATTTTCTATTTCTATCTGCTCAAGCTGATTGGCTCAGTATGTGGTCTGTTAGGTTTTGATTGGGTTAGAAAATCTGAAGAAGTTAATCAGGTTTTTGGCACCACAGGGGGGCATGAAAAATCTACAGATGAGGAGTTGCTGAGGACCGAGATCAGGGAGCACTTTTCTTGATTATGGTGCTGATCCATTGAGTATGAGATCACCTCATTATTAGTGTGTTGTGTTGTTGTGTGTTGGTTTAATGATGACTGAAGGTCCTGGTGCCCTGTGGCTAACAAATGAGTGTTCCACTAGTTAGAGAATGTGTTTGTGCTGGATAACTCACCGTTATCTGTGGCAATGAAGACAGCAGTGTATTTATTGTCATGGACATATGGAGACTCTCGGTCCAGTAGGGCAGAAGTATTGACAGTCCCTCTGACGGGATTCACACTCAGCCAGCCCGCTGGGTCTCGCAGAACAGCATACCTGATGAGACAACATCAACAAGATTATAAGCAGCCTTTTACCACATAAGCAACAGAATGTGCATCTCGGAGAAAATTTGCACCTCACAGACAACTTCCCAAGAGCAGGAGTGGCTTTTTGTGAATCAACAAGTGTCTCATACAATAAAAAGAACCCACTGAGTTTATAAAAGTAACAGTACAATTCACATGGATAAAGCCACTCAAATCTATCTGAAATTCCACAAACTAAAAATAATGAAAATATCTACTTTAGTAAGTTTATTAAAGTACATTAATGAAATATATACATAAACATCTCCTAAATAACCACAGCTAGGTATTTTAGTAGGTTTCTGTTGTCACAGTATTTATGAAATATGACTTGATAAATATACTTTTACTACAACCATGTCCTTTTTATGTGGCTGCAAGCTGTTCAATCATTAGTCTTTCCTTATAGTAATTATTGGGAAAATACAAAGAAATATCTTCCAAGGTGTGTGTGTGTGTGTGTCTGTGTATATATACAGTGAGGAAAATAAGTATTTGAACACCCTGCAATTTTGCAAGTTCTCCCATTTAGAAATCATGGAGGGGTCTGAAATTTTCACCTTAGGTGCATGTCCACTGTGAGACAATCTAAAAAAAAAAAACAAAAATCTGGAAATCACAATGTATGATTTTTTAATAATTTATTTGTATGTTACTGCTGCAAATAAGTATTTCAACACCTGTGAAAATCAATGTTAATATTTGGTACAGTAGCCTTTGTTTGCAATTACAGAGGTCAAATGTTTCATGTCGTTTTTCACCAGGTTTGCACACACTGCAGCAGAGATTTTGGTCCACTCCTCCATACAGATCTTCTCCAAATCTTTCAGGTTTGGAGTTTCAGCTCCCTCCAAAGATTTTCTATTGAGTTCAGGTCTGGAGACTGGTCAGGCCACTCCAGGACCTTGAAATGCTTCTTACAGAGGCCGTCCTTAGTTGCCCTGGCTGTGTGTTTGGGGTCATTGTCATGCTGGAAGACCCAGCCATGACCCATCTTCAGTGCTCTTACTGAGGGAAGGAGGTTGTTCGACAAAATCTTGCAATACATGACCCCATCCATCCTCCCTTCAATACGGTGCAGTCGTCCTGTTCCCTTTGCAGAAGAGCACCCCCACGGTTGGGATGGTTTTCTTGGGGTTGTTCTCATCCTCTAAACATGGTAAGTGGAGTTGATTCCAAAAAGCTCTATTCTGGTCTCATCTGACCACATGACCTTCTCCCATGCCTCCTCTGGATCATCCAGATGATCACTGGTGAACTTCAAATGGGCCTGGATATGTGCTGGCTTGAGCAGGGGGACCTTGCTGCCCTGCAGGATTTTAAACCATGACAGCAGCATGTGTTACTAATGTAATCTTTGTGACTGTGGTCCTAGCTCTCTTCAGGTCATTGACCCGGTCCTCCTGTGTAGTTCTGAGCTTTCTCAGAATCATTCTTACCCCACAAAGTGAGATCTTGCATGGAATCCCAGACGGAGGGAGACTGACAGTCACCTTGTGTTTCTTCCACTTTCTAATAAATAATCATAACAGTTGTTGTCTTCTACCAAGCTGCTTGCCTGTTGTCCCGTAGTCCATCCCAGACTTGTGCAGGTCTACAGTTTTGTCCCTGGTGTCCTTAGACAGCTCTTTGGTCTTGGCTATGGTGGACAGGTTGGAGTGTGATTGATTGAGCGTGTGAACATGTGTCTTTTATACAGGTAACAAGTTCAAACAGGTGCAATTAATACAGGTAAAGAGTGCAGAATAAGAGGGCTTCTTAAAAAAAATTAACAGGTCTGTGTGAGCCAGAATTCTTGCTGGTTGGTAGGTGTTCAAATACTTATTTGCAGCAGTAACATACAAATAAATTATTAAAAAATCATACATTGTGAGTTCCAGATTTTTTTTTTTTTTAGATTATGTCTCTCACAGTGGACATGCACCTAAGATGAAAATTTCAGACCCCTCCATGATTTCTAAGTGAGAGACCTTCCAAAACCGCAGGGTGTTCAAATACTTATTTTCCTCAATGTGTGTGTGTGCGTGTGTGTGTGTGTGTATATATATATATATATATATATACATATATATATACATATACATATATATATATATATATATATACATATATATATATATATATACATATATATATATACATACATATATACATATATACATATATATATATATATACATATATATATATATACATATATATACATATATACATATATACATATATACATATATATATATACATATATATATATACATACATATATACATATATACATATATACATATATACATATATACATATATACATATATATATATACATATATATATATATATATATATATATATATATATATATATATATACGAGGTCTGTCCATAAAGTATCGTACCTTTTTATTTTTATTTTTAAACTATATGAATTTGATTCATATGTTTTCACATCAGACAAGCTTGAACCCTCGTGCGCATGCGTGAGTTTTTCCACGCCTGTCGGTGACGTCATTCGCCTGTGAGCACGCCTTGTGGAAGGAGTGGTCCCACCCCGTCGTCGGATTTTCATTGTCTGGAAATGGCGGAATGATTTGGGGTTTTTTCCATCAGAATTTTTTCAGAAGCTGTTAGAGACTGGCACCTGGAAACTATTCGAAAAATTTATCTGTCTTTCGGTGAAAATTTTACGGGCTTCACAGAGAATAAGGTCTGGTTGTACAGCTTTAAGGACCCCTTTAAGGACGCTCAGTGCGCCGCACTCCGAGCTGCAACGACACGGCACAAGCCACCGGACCATTTCTGAGCTGATGGCTCTGTGGATACGAGACCATCGTGTGCTCTTTCTCTGGTTATCACACGAACTGGACATCAGCCATTTTCTGGCAGATTTCACTTTTACCAAGAGATTTTGTCATGGAAAGCCGCGCGGAGGCTTCGCGCGTCATGACCAATTCGCTTTGGAAGCGAGACAAAGGAACACCTCCGTTTCGGCATGTCAGAGGACAAGTTTGGACATGTCTATCTCGGCTTTCAATGCTTACCAGTCCAGTAAGTATCAGTGAAATTGTGGAGAGAGCTGGCGAATGACGTCACCAACAGGCGTGGAAAAACTCACGCATGCGCACAAGGGTTCAAACTTGTCTGACGTGAAAACATATGAATCAAATCCATATAGTTTAAAAAAAAAATAAAAAGGTACGATACTTTATGGACAGACCTCGTAAAATACAGAGTTGCAGTCCATATTTTAGTAAAGTTACAGTCTTTATGTTATTAATATGCTGTATCACTGCTCTGGTATGAGCTTGGCATTAGGTATGATGTCAAGGCAACAGGAACAACAAGAGCAACAGGATTTAAAATGTGCTTAAAATATTTACTATCTGCTTGTTGTGGTTGAGGACCTGAGTGAGGACCTGAGTGAGGGAAGATAATCACAGAACAGTGCAAGTATGCAAAAATAAGGTAAAAGAAAAATTAACAAAATACGCAAGTCATGTTCTGTGCAAAATAACAATACATACAGTAGAATAGATTACACTATATACAGCGCTTAAACCACCAATTCATAATGGACTTACTGATTCATGTGTCTTGAAAAGTCGCTATTGTCAATAAACTCTATGCTAATAGGTTAACATTAGCATGAAAACTAGCTGGCATCACATTACCTTATGTTAATGGGTATGATATTATACAATGCTAATGGCCTAATGTTAACATGGTAACTCATTAGCGTCATATAACGGGATCCTCACAGGCTAACAATGCATGAGCTGAGTGCCTCCATTCTGAGCAACGTGTCAAGGCAACAGGAACAACAAGAAGAACAGGATTTAAAATGTGCTTAAAATATCAAGTATCGACTTGTGGTGGTTGACGACGTGAATGAGAATGCCTTAAAACAGAGATTCATGATGGATTTAATCATTCATGTGTCTTGAAAAGTCACTAGCGTCACTTAACGGAATGCTAATGGGCAACATTAGCATGAAAACTTACTACTGACACATTACGTGATGGTAAGGACTGTCACATAACGCAATGCTACATGCTAATGTTAACATGAAAACTCACTAGCATGATATAATGTGATGCTAGCTAGGGTGACCAAATTCCCTGTTTTCCCAGGACATGCTCTGTTTTTAGTAAGTGATGAAACAGCTTGGTTTTCATTGTTTTTCATCTTTGAGCATCTTTGAGTAAACTTCAATATATATATATATATATATAAAACCACAGTTTTTCATGATTTCTTCACATCTGTGAGGCATGGAGTCAGCCAACTTGTAGCACCTTTCAGCTGTTATTCCACTCCAAGATTCTTTAACAACATTCCACAATTCATTCACATTTCTTAGTTTTGCTTCAGAAACAGCTTTTTTGATGTCACCCCACAAGTTCTCAATTGGATTTATGTCCAGGGGTTTGGGCAGGCCACTCCAAAACATTAATTTTGTTGTTTTGGAACCAAGATTTTGCTCGTTTACTAGTGTGCTTGGGGTCATTGTCTTGTTGAAACATCCATTTCAAGGGCATGTCCTCTTCAGCATAAGGCAACATGACCTCTTCAAGTATTCTGACATATCCAAACAACTGATCCATGATACCTGGTATGCGATATACTTGTATAGGCCCAACACCATAGTAGGAGAAACACTGTGAACCGTGGCTTGAATTCAGAGTTTGGGGGTCGTATCACAAACTGTGTGCTGCCCTTGGACCCAAAAACAAAATTTTACTCTCATCAGTCCTAAAAAATATTCCGCCATTTCTGTTTAGGCTAGTTGATGTGTTCTTTGGCAAATTGTAACCTCTTCTGCACATGTCTTTTATTTAACAGAAGGACTTTGCGGGGGATTCTTGCACATAAATTAGCTTCACACAGGCGTCTCCTAACTGTCACAGCACTTACAGGTAACTCCAGACTGTCTTTGATCATCCTGGAGCTGATCAGTGGGTGAGCCTTTGCCATTCTGGTTATTCTTCTATCCATTTTGATGGTTGTTTTCCGTTTTCTTCCACGCATCTCTAGTTTTTTTTGTCCATTTTAAAGCATTGGAGATCATTGTAGATAAGCAGCCTATCATTTTTTGCACCTGTGTATTAGTTTTCCCCTCTCCAATCAACTTTTTAATCAAACTACGCTGTTCTTCTAAACAATGACTTGAACGTCCCATTTTCCTCAGGCTTTCAAAGAGAAAAGCATGTTTGACAGGTGCTGGCTTCATCCTTAAATAGGGGACACCTGATTCACACCTGTTTGTTCCACAAAATTGACGAACTCACTGACTGAATGCCACACTACTATTATTGTGAACACCCCCTTTTATACTTTTTTTTTTTACTAATAGCCCATTTTCATAGCCTTAAGAGTGTGCATATCATGAATGCTTGGTCTTGTTGGATTTGTGAGAATCTACTGAATCTACTGGTACCTTGTTTCCCATGTAACAATAAGAAATATACTCAAAACCTGGATTAATCTTTTTAGTCACATAGCACTACTATGATTCTGAACACTACTGTATTACTGCACACCTTAAGATACTTTTACATGTTGTGCCAAAACAAAATGACAATTTAACTATGTGTGTGTTTTTTTTTTTTTTTTTGCTTTTGCTGGAGAGACTAACATGTAATGAACACAGATTTGAGAAAACTAGAGAATTATACGCTGGGATGAACTATATGAAATGTGATTATGTGTTCTGAAGAGTGTGCACACATTTACAATGAAATACATCTTCAAAATTGCCGTTACATTTAAACTGTTTTGAAACTATGAAAGCTGTCAGTTACATGAAAAGGAAAATCAAACAATACTGACAATGCACAGATAATTATGTGAAAAGGGCAGCAATCTGTCTGCTCTCGTAAAAAAGAAGCCAACTTTTTTTAGTTACTTTGGACAACGCAAGTGAGTGTAACTGTCAGCCAATAGCGCTGTCTGAAGCTGGAAGGTAAGTCTCTTTAATGTGAGTTAGAAAACAACCTCAACACGTGTTTCTGTTACTCTTTGAGGGATTCAGAAAACACTGTAACAATAAAAACGCTAAAATGCAGACTGCAGCGTGACGAGGTCACATCATTCACAGAGAGATACGATGTGCTGTCATCTCCATGCACAATACGGGGATGTATTTAAGAAAGGGTCCTTAAAGTGTCACCACTGAAATGAAGCTTTCAGCTCCTCTGTGTATATTTATAAATATTTCATACTTTTATTTCACACGGCTGTGGTGACGAAATGAGGGCGGTGTAAAATAAATCAAACAAACCACATAAAATGACAGAAAGAAAACATGAAGAGCAAGACATTATACAGTCAAGCCCATAAATATTTAGACGGTGACCGAAATTCTTTTTATTTTATTTCTAATGAAACTATCAAAATGTACATTTTGTGCAGACTTTATGCTTTGCTTTAATTCATTTTCCTTTCATTTAACCTTTATTTAACCACATACGAAAAAACCCCCACTGAGATCAAAACCTCTTTCGCATGGCCAAGAAGGCAACAGCACGCACCAACAGGTAAAGCAATAATAAAACAATAATAAAAACAACACATCCGCCGTAAAATACAACACAACCAGCTAACCTATGGACACAATTATCTTAAATAACAATGCAAACTCTAACACAGTAAAATTCATGGTCTAAGACAGGGTTTAAAACAGACACATTGTCCAAAAGATATCCGTTGTCCATTTTCTAATAGTGAACAGACACGGAGAACAGAAAAAACACAAAGTGTAATTCGAACGTAAGGCATAGCAGCTTGCAGTTCTCAGCAGAAAAGTGGACAAATAAGTCGGAACCAGCCCAACAAGTGGCTTATATACCAAAGTCATCCAGTGCGTGAGCCGCCTTGCTTCCAAAGAGGACATGCCAGCCTTGGCATAGAGTTCGCAGTGATGGGTAAGGCGGCTACTACCAGTGATAAATCTGAGAGCACAATGATACACTGGCAACAAGTACTGCCAACACATGCTGGAAGCACATAAATACACAATATCACCATAGTCCAATACAGGCATGAAAGTAGCATTTATCAAATGCTTCCGGGCTTCGAGGGAGAAACAGGACTTGTTTCTATAGAAGAACCTAAGCTTCACCCTCAGTTTAGAAATCAAATATCAATATGAGCTTTGAAGGAGAGCTCCACATCCACAATTAAACCCAGCTACTTGTAATTCGTGACCAGCTCAAGAGCTTGACCTTGGACACTGTTAATAACTGGTATGCTCTCCAAAGAAACCGATGAATTTGAAAAAAGCATTATTTTAGATTTTTCAACATTTAAGACCAATTTCAGTTTCCACAGGCGAGACTGGAAGACAAAGGTTAACTGTAAAAATTCAAAAGCCTGAGTTATGGAGTTAGAACAATAAATTACCGTGTCGTCCTCATAGGGATGGGAAGAAGCATTTAATAAATTTACACACGTCATTCATGTAAATTGTGAACAGAATGGGTCCTAAATCTGAACATTGAGGTACACCTTTTGTGACCTCAAGGAAGGAGGAACTCACCGAATTACAAATACCCCAGGCATACAATACACAGTGATGTGTAGTTATTTTATTTGTTTCTTCCTTGTCAGTTCATGATGGATAAGCATAAGGAGCTCTCTGAGTTTGCAGTCACTCCAGTTTGCAGACATTATGGCAGTATGAGAACCTGTCAGGAGCTGGTACCCATCTGTGGCACCTCTTAAGGATCTATCCATCCATGATCCATCCAGGACTGGAATGAGTAGCATCTACATGGGAGCTGTGTGAAATATGGGGCTTGCCTCTGAGTTAGGGAAAGATCAAGTCATGTCCAGTCTGAGAGCTTGTGCTGGTGCTGTGCTTCACAACATCAACGACACCATGGAATTGCCTTGGGTCCTGGATGGCAACCTCACAGGCAGACAACCATTCCCACATCTCTAAAATAACTGTCTATCTGTTTCAGCCAGGGAAAACTTGGGTGTCCCTTGGCCTTCTACAGCTGCTGGGCTCCACAATGCTCAGGTACCTTGCGTGCTGGATCATGCACAGAGAAACACGCCACAAGGCCAGAATGTCACCCTCACAATGCAAGTCTCTCTTAGTAACCGCTCATATGATACAAAATCATTCCAACAGTACCCAAGGATCCTCAAAAGAGACCTAGTACCAAAGTCATCCAGTCATCCAGTTAGCGTCCAAGTCTCGCCAACCATACAGCAGGACAAGGAGCATCAGGACCCTAAAATACTTGGACCAGTATTCTCTTGCAGTGATATTGGCATCAGCTCAGTCCAGTGACCTGATGACTCCATAAGCTCTTCCCAGACATCTCTCAATTTCAAAAGCCAAGGACACAGAGACATGTATGTCACTGCCAAGATAAGTGAACGTCTCTACAAGTTCACTTTCATCACATACAGATACACTTCTGATGGAAGAGTCCAGGAAGACATTAAAAGCCTGAATCTCAAACCCAGAAACTCAGATTCCTCACTCAGCTTCTCAAGGACTGTAATCAGACTATCTATTGATTCCACAAAGATCACAGCATCGTCTGCAGCGTCAAAGTCAGTAAACCTTTCCTCACCAACAGAAGCAAGTCAGTGGTTTCCACAACCCTACCCTACACCTGGTCCATGGAAGCATTAAACAGTGTAGGAGCCAGAACACACCCCTGACAAACACAGAAAAACTCTGCTCCACTCTGCACAGCACTCATAGTATCTGTGTATAGGCGGAGTAGCTTCTTGAGGACCCCACGAGTTCTTGAGGTGCCACACAGAGCAGTCCCAAAAATGAAATCAAAATCTTTATGAAAATGAAAATAGCCTACAAAAAAGCACGGCTGATATTCATGCTTGCGTCTGTTTTTACTAAGACTCTGCTCTTCACCGCTTGGTCATCTTTAGAGCCATTGGTGGCTGTGATCGCTGATCTCAATAGGTATATGGTTGCTAAGCTGTAACATTTCTGTCTCAGAATGTTTGACAACTCCGTGTTGTTGTTGTTGCTTTTAATTAATGGTTTTGTTATAGTTTGCATGACCAAAGCAGATGGTCACCTCACCGAGTCTGGTCTTCTTGAGGTTTCTTCATATACAGTATATAAACACCGGAGGGAGTTTTTCCTGACCACTGCAGCCAATGTGCTTGCTCAGATGGTGGATAAGAATTATACCTTGTGCACTCTTGTGCCACAAGAGTGCACAAGAGTAAGACTTATGTCATTTGGTGCTGTATAAATAAGCTTTAACTGAACAACACGTACTCTCCTCACAGATTCTACTATGCGACTCCCTCTGCTCCCAGCTTTATGGCAAGGTGGAATAATGACACAGCATACCTGCCTTGAACAGGCTGCCAAGGTCTAGTGATGCAGGCTTTCCTGCTCACCCTGCTCAGTAACAGACAAATTGTCTTTAAAATAGGAGCTGTTCAGCTAACAGCGCCCAACAAATCTTTGCGATCAACCTTCAACCTCACATTCCCTGTCATTCACTCATACTTTGACTGCCAACGATTACTACTGTTAACCGACACTCATGTTTTACTCCAACAAAGGAGCCACTGCTCAGAGATTAATGGTGCTATTAATATTGACACGGACCTGCTTCAGCATGAATGTTTTTTTTTTTTTTTGCATTTTCAATACAGCACAGCCATGCTAACAGATTTGTGGAGAACACTGACATCTACCTGGCTCCTTATAGGAACACAATGTTCGGATGAGTCTCACAATGATGTCGAGGATCACCAGGCCATTTAAGGACTGTCAGGACATTTGGGTCAGTGTAGCATCACAAGAGGTGAACATTCTAGAGGATAATGAGCTGAATAATGGAGACCACAGTTCTTATCAATTTCAACCTCTGTCCAGGTTCATCAGTCCAGAGTCTGAAGCTGCAGGTGAATTTATAAGTGCAGCTTTCGGGAAGTTGACAGAATATTGATGACAATGTTATCTTGGAATTACAGTCTGGAACAAACAGTGTTGGTGAAGTCTGCCAAATTCATGCTGTGGATTCATGAACAGAATTAATTGCAGGGTAGGTAGCTCAGTGAGATAGGAGTTGGAAAACCAATATGTAGACATGGGTTTGATTCCCAGTCATATTCCCTTTCTGTGTACTCATCTGCATTGTTCCACTCAACCCAGCTTTAGATGGGTACAGGCCATGGCTGGGTCGTAACCTGCAACAGACCAGCGTCTCAACAGGGACCTTCAATTACTAAGCCATGTTAACATGTTTTTGAAGTCTGGAGCTCATTAGATTTTTGAGTGATTTGGTCAAAGATCATGATCATGGAATACATGATAAAAAAAAAAATAAATAATAATGATAAAAAACTGTCTCAGCAAACAAGAAGCCTGGACATCAATATTAGTTGGATTAGAATGGTGAATAGATTTTGGAGTAGTTTGGTTAAAGGTCAAGTTTATATATATATATATATATATATATATATATATATATATATATATATATATATATATATATATATATATATATATATATACGAGGGCTGTCCGTAAAGTATAGGTCCTTTTTATTTTTTTCAAAAACTATATGGATTTCATTCATATGTTTTTACGTCAGACATGCTTGAACCCTCGTGCGCATGCGTGAGTTTTTCCACGCCTGTCGGTGACGTCATTCGCCTGTGAGCACTCCTTGTGGGAGGAGTCGTCCAGCCCCTCGTCGGAATGTCTGAGAAGTTGCTGAGAGACTGGCGCTTTGTTTGATCAAAATTTTTTCTAAACCTGTGAGACACATCGAAGTGGACATGGTTCGAAAAATTAAGCTTGTTTTCAGTGAAAATTTTAACAGCTGATGAGAGATTTTGAGGTGATTCTGTCGCTTTAAGGACTTTTCACGGTGCGAGACGTCGCGCAGCGCTCTCAGGCAGCGTCGTCAGCCTGTTTCAAGCTTAAAACCTCCACATTTCAGGCTCTGTTGATCCAGGACGTCGTGAGAGAACAGAGAAGTTTCAGAAGAAGTCGGTTTCAGCATTTTATCCAGATATTCCACTGTTAAAGGAGATTTTTATAATGAAAGACGTGCGGGCGGATTGCAGCGTCGGCTCGCAGCCGCCGCGACGCTCCGTCACAGGAAAAACACCTCTGCTGGAAGCCTTAAGGACAAGTTGGAACATCTCCAGCTGATAAACAATTTCTCATATACTCACTCCACTGAAAGCCATCAAAAGCCAACTGGATTTTAACAAATGGTTATCAACACGGAGGTGTTTTTCCTGTGCCGCCGCGCCGCGTCGGCTGCGTCCCGACGCGCGGACCCGTCCGCACGTCTTTCATTAAAAAAATCTCCTTTAACAGTGGAATATCTGGATAAAATGCTGAAACCGACTTCTTCTGAAACGTCTCTGTTCTCTCACGACGTCCTGGATCAACAGAGCCTGAAATGTGGAGGTTTTAAGCTTGAAACAGGCTGATGACGCCGCCTGAGAGCGCTGCGCGACGTCTCGCACCGTGAAAAGTCCTTAAAGCGACAGAATCACCTCAAAATCTCTCATCAGCTGTTAAAATTTTCACTGAAAACCAGCTTAATTTTTCGAACCATGTCCACTTCGATGTGTCTCACAGGTTTAGAAAACATTTTGATCAAACAAAGCGCCAGTCTCTCAACAACTTCTCAGACAAAGGAATTCCGACGAGGGGCTGGACGACTCCTCCCACAAGGAGTGCTCACAGGCGAATGACGTCACCGACAGGCGTGGAAAAACTCACGCATGCGCACGAGGGTTCAAGCATGTCTGACGTAAAAACATATGAATGAAATCCATATAGTTTTTGAAAAAAATAAAAAGGACCTATACTTTACGGACAGCCCTCGTATATATATATATATATATATATATATATATATATATATATATATATATATATATATATATATATATATATATATATATACACAGTAGTGTTCAGAATAATAGTAGTGCTATGTGATAAAAAGATTAATCCAGGTTTTGAGTATATTTCTTATTGTTACATGGGAAACAAGGTACCAGTAGATTCATTAGATTCTCACAAATCCAACAAGACCAAGCATTCATGATATTCACACTCTTAAAGCTATGAAATTGGGCTATTAGTAAAAAAAAAAAAGTAGAAAAGGGGGTGTTCACAATAATAGCAGTGTGGCATTCAGTCGGTGAATTCGTCAATTTTGTGGAACAAACAGGTGTGAATCAGGTGTCCCCTATGTAAGGATAAGCCAGCACCTGTTGAACATGCTTTTCTCTTTGAAAACCTGAGGAAAATGGGACGTTCAAGACATTGTTCAGAAGAACAGCGTAGTTTGATTAAAAAGTTGATTGGCGAGGGGAAAACTTATACGCAGGTGCAAAAAATTATAGGCTGTTCATCTACAATGATCTCCAATGCTTTAAAATGGACAAAAAAACCAGAGACATGGAAGAAAACAGAAAACAACCATCAAAATGGATAGAAGAATAACCAGAATGGCAAAGGCTCCCCTATTGATCAGCTCCAGGATGATCAAAGACAGTCTGGAGTTACCTGTAAGTGCTGTGACAGTTAGAAGACGCCTGTGTGAAGCTAATTTATTTGCAAGAATCCCCGCAAAGTCCCTCTATTAAATAAAAGACATGTGCAGAAGAGGTTACAATTTGCCAAAGAACACATCAACTGGCCTAAAGAGAAACAGAGGAATATTTTGTGGACTGATGAGAGTAAAATTGTTCTTTTTGGTCCAAGGGCCACAGATAGTTTGTGAGATGACCCCCAAACTCTGAATTCAAGCCACAGTTCACAGTGAACACAGTGAAGCATGGTGGTGCAAGCATCATGATATGGGCATGTTTCTCCTACTATGGTGTTGGGCCTATATATCGCATACCAGGTATCATGGATCAGTTTGGATATGTCAAAATACTTGAAGAGGTCATGTTGCCTTATGCTGAAGAGGACATGCCCTTGAAATGGGCGTTTCAACAAGACAATGACCCCAAGCACACTAGTAAACGAGCAAAATCTTGGTTCCAAACCAACAAAATTAATGCCTCTCAGATGTGAAGAAATCATGAAAAACTGTGGTTATACAACTAAATACTAGTTTAGTGATTCACAGGATTGCTAAAAAAGCAGTTTGAACATAATAGTTTTGAGTTTGTAGCATCAACAGCAGATGCTACTATTATTGTGAACACCCCCCTTTCTACTTTTTTTTTACTATTAGCCCAATTTTATAGCCTTAAGAGTGTGCATATCATGAATGCTTGGTCTTGTTGGATTTGTGAGAATCTACTGAATCTACTGGTACCTTGTTTCCCATGTAACAATAAGAAATATACTCAAAACCTGGATTAATCTTTTTAGACACATAGCACTACTATTATTCTGAACACTACTGTATATATAAAATCAGTCCAGAAGCCAAGCTGGATGATCTTAAGCACATGAAGAGTTCAGATGCAAAACCCAGTAAGTATTTTTTTTTTTTTTAATGGAGAAAAATGCAGTTGAAAATGGAGATTTAAAGGAAACCATATTTGGAAATGCACAGACTTTCATCAATAAAATGAAAACAGTTTGTTCAAATTATTTCATATTTTGCACACTGATGGTCCCCTTGACAGCCAAGTACATGTTGGCCTGAACTAAAAATTTATGGTTTTGGAGATACTGGGTTTTGCATCTGAACTCTTCATATATTGATCAGCAAAATATTTGGGATTGATTGGTATGAATGACTTCATAATGAAGTTCCACCGAAGTCATATGATGAAGTCGTTCATAGTCAACAAACAGCAGTACAGTACGTACTGTATGTATATTTACTCATATATTATATTGTGGCGTGTAGAGTGTGCAGGGTATGCATCAGCCCTCTGAACATATTATATTATGACGCCTTTCCTGAAAAAACCTAATGTGCAAGTTTTGATGGTGCAAGGAATCCAGAGTACTCAGAGGAAACCCACACAGATGTGGGCAGGACATGCAAACTTTCATCTCAGCTGTCCAACCCCTCTTTTAAATGCCACCCATAAAAAAGGACCTATAACTAAGCATGTTTGTAGACTGTGAAACAGTGTGTGATCTTGCTTTTAAACTGACCATGGGCCACGGATTGGCAGAGATCCTACATCATCACTGCAACAGAGTTGTGGCACAAAGAGGGCAATGGAGAATAAATAAATTTCAGGCATTAATAAGGAAAGACTCCATCACCAAGTACCATATGATTTAAAACAAATGCTTACAGCTTTTGTTAGACGACTGACTATCCATAATGTTATGAAGATGAAGGCAAATGACTGAATGTTGGAAATAAATTGAAAAGAAAATTAAAAATTCATAGCCACTCCAAATATAACTGAAGTGCGCACTGGGGATCAGGCAGCTGATCTGTTCAATACAGTGTAATGTTTTACGCTGTGGCACATCTTTGAGTGGAGAGAAAATGCCTCGCATTAACCAGCAATTGCAGAACAGCCCAAACAGCCGATATTCATCCCTGAAACCTTCCTGTCATTCCACATCAGCTAAAACCATGGGAATGTTTCTGAGCTCAGAGGGCTGTAATGGCTTACAGCACAAAAATAGTCAGACTGCTAAGTAAACGATCACGTTTTTTTTTTTTTTCTGCTGCCATAAAATGTCTGAAGAAGCCAGTCTGCTTTAATGCAGACTCAAAGGTAACCAGTAAATGACTCAAATCCTCTGTTTCTCCTCTCTCTGCAAACATGGAGACAGTCCATTAGAGCTCTTTAAAGGCCAAATTAGATAGACATTAAAAAGCCATTAGGGACAGTCATATCTCAATGTATGTGTTTATCTGCAAATGCAGAAAGACACAAACAAATCAGTCAAACAAATACAACCAAGTCCTAAAGTGGATGGAAATACTGGCATACACATTTGTGCTTTTGAAAAAAAAAAGGGAAATAATGTTTTTTACTCAAATTGAGTTGTGCATTCTGGTTGCTCTGTGCAGTTCTCCTGAAGATAGCACGGTGATCTGTCCAGATGTGTGCGTATCCTGAAACATACACTGTAGCACCAGCCTTAGTGTTGTGTGTTGGGGGGTGTGGCTGGAGGTTTTGGTGTTGTTTTCTTTTCTTTGCTCCTCAGGTGGCATGGAAGCTGATTTGTCTGTGGAAAAAAGGTGCTGGCTGAAGAATCCTCACCCTCGTCAATATCATGTGAGGCACCTGGGACTGGTGCTCACGTGCAGCCCTAAAGACTTTCAGCTGTAGCGGATAATTGGATGGCGTTCTGCTTTTAAAGCATGTGTGAATCAAGCAGAACTGCCGGGAACTCGACCTTGTGATGTTCGTTTGTGAGACGCTGAGGACCGCACCTGGGTTTGACACATTAAGTCTGTGAAGCAAGGAAGGGTGAGGACACATGCTGTCAGCACACAGTAAAGGTAATTAACTGTTGGACTAATTGTAGATAGTAACTTGATGTTTTGCTACATAGTATACGTGAAATTGTGATGAGAATGGTGTGGCTTGCTTCTCACTGCTGTGGCGTGCAGGATAAGTGATCCTCCACTTATTGTGAGAAGCTGCTCATGTGCATAAAGAAAAAAAGTACAGACCCTGATGTGTTGCTGATAGCATGTGTTTTGTGAAAGAAATTGCTATAACTGCTAACGTACCTCACATCTTCTGTGCTTCAACAGAGAGTCAGTTTGTCGTGTCCACCTGGGGGGTGTCTGTTTGATGGTAGTGAGTCCAGGAGCACCGGACTTCTCTCCCCATGAACACTGGAGAGCGTGCCAGCAGTCACTCCTCTTGAAGGACATTGGGTTGGGTTTTTTTTTGTATAATTTATTTAGGCACAGGTGAAAAATAAATTGTTTTTTTGTTGATGGAACCGCTTTCTGGTTATTTTTAGTGCTGGGTCCTGTCTGACGCAGGTTCGCTCCTCAATCTGCGTCGACACATAACACTTAGAAAGATGATGCCAAAAACATTTATCTTTGCACTGGATTAAACCCAAAAGGATATTTTGAGCCACTATTGAGTTTTTTAGTGCCCCCCCCCCAATCCCTTGCAACTATTGCAGCAATTTAAGTTGAATTAATCACACTTTCTGCTTGGAATTTACTTTAAATAATAATAAAAAAGAAATATCAAATGGTTTTTCAGGGTATCCTAGCATTCTTTAAGCTCTGATATTGCTCCAACATAAACAAACCATCTATGCATACTCGTATATGCGTGTAAAATCTCTTTGTTTTTTGTTTTTTTTTAAATTAGAAACAAGAACGGAATTGACATTTGACAATTGAAAAAAGGTTGAAATTCTAATCAGAAAATGACAAAAATTAAGTAAACAATAGAAGTTGGGTAGCAGAAGCTGCTGTTGTGTGCCTGAATGTGTCAACCAAGTTCTTAAAAATGGCGTGAAAATAAGTTACATTTGATCTCCAGCCAAAAACAGTGAAGAGCTAAGCAGGCCATCTGATAAGCAGGAAGCAGGCCATCTGATGAGATCCAGTGGGAGCACAGAGGTTGGAATCAAATCTGTTCAGTTCATTGTGATTGCGGTAAGTTTTGGTTGCTTGTTATTAAAGAATCCATTATGTCAATTTTTGTTTTCTTAATCAATGTGCCCACGATATTTCTTTCAAATGTAGGTTCTACTAAATTGTTCTCTGGATGGATTTCTGTGATAACCTTCATAATAACTTCTATCACAAACGTGTCTATCACAGAAAATTTGCTTGACGTAACAGAAATATAAATATGAAATATTTCATATTTAGATTTCAAGTAAATTCCAAGTAAAATGTATCATTAATTCTGCAAAAGCATAAAGGCACAAACCACCTTCTGAGTGTGATAACACAGATACTGCTGGATGTCTTTGGTGTAGCATGTCTGTTTGCAGGATCACTGGGTACTGCCTGACTGATTGTGTAAAATGAACAGATCACTGGCATTTTAAGGGAATAACATCTATGACAATTTGGCTGTGTGTCATCTTTTTCTTGGTGATGGCTATTTTCAAGAGGTTTAGGTGCACTGGTTGTGTGTCTTGGTGGTTACCATTTCAGACCATTTAAGAAAGTTCCATAGTGCTTTGGATGTGGCGATGTGTGGCACCATCATACACTCCCAGAACTGACCTTAATCTAGTAATATAATTTAATTCAGACTAATCCAAAAATCACTCCAATAAGATCCCTTTTGGTCCATCCATAAGAGTTGTAGTTTAGTAGAGCAAGAACTGAAAGTCAACAAATTACAATAACAGCTGGCTTGGTTCAAATCCCACTCATGCTACCTGTCTGTGCACTTGGACAATGCAGTTATGTTCATTGTCTGTCCACCGAGTTATACATGGTGACCAGTCTTGTTTGGGGAAGTAAGTTGCGTCCCACTTGTGGGAGCCATAAACTCTTATCAGCTCCATGCTATGGGATCCAACACTAATGTGCTTCCAGTGAGCCTCGGGGCTTATATAGAACCTTCTTCTTCAAAACAGCTAGTCTTGGTTCATGCCAAACTAAATTATGGTTCAGTTTGTTTTACTTGTAAAATACATTTTTGGGTGAGTCTGACTTTTGGACAAATTACAGGAGGTTTCAGTAATGTCATCATTTTTGCTTGCATAATTTGCTCTTTTTTCCTCTTGGTTACAATGTATCTTTCATGTAGTGAGGTTGTTCACTTGAAAAATTAGAACACCTCGCGTGCTGCACATGAAGTTATTACTGCTCATAACAATACTACAACAACAACATGAACCAAAATCAACCTTCTATACTTTGTCTTCTATTGATTCAGACTGTAATGGTCTTGGACAAGACAAACGTCCATCTACAAACCAACCAGTCACAACGAGCTGGGTGAGGATGACAGGGCATGCTGTGTAAATATCTTTTGTGCACTCGTTTGTGCAACAATTCAAATTGTTGCAATGTGAAACTGAACAATAAAAGCTCACGAGCCTGATTATGGACCCTGGCATGATTAATAAGCTTTTAAAAAACTAAAGCACTACTGATGTCCACTGATTTGTAAACGTGCAGACACTTAATTACTGTACTTTTCATTTTGGGTAAATAAAAAAATATGTAACTCATTTCTGGGACTGTAATTCAACTTGCCCAATTTGACAACAGAAAAGTGATATTGAAAGAAATTTTGTGATTTGCTCAGGGGCCTCATCTATGGGGGATTGGCCAATCCTTTGTTCCATTGTATTACTCACAGCACAGTCTAAACAGAAACAGAAATTTTTGTTTTGTTGCTCGTCTGTCGACACATGCTGTTCTCCAGCTGATGTAGCACTTTCACCCAAGGAAAAAAAAATCCCCATGTGGGACAACAAAGTACATTTGATTAGATTTATTATTAACCACAAAAGATGAACTGCATAAACAATCACAATCTTCACTTTCATAGGTTCTTTGCATTTGAAAGTCAGGATTTGGCAATAAGAACATTTCTTGGCCACTGAATGCCCATTCAGTTTGAATTAGCTTTATCGTTAAGAATTGATACAGGTTGGTAAACCTGGGTGGTGGGGGCATAAAAAAAATAGTGATAATGAAGGAAATCAGTGAGGGAATCCGCCAAAACTCACAATACAGCACTTTCACAGCACTCACTCTTAGAGATAAAATAATTTGAAACCTTAACCATACCTTGTAAAACATTACTGCAGTGATTCCAAAAGGGTGGGCCACAAAGGTTCTGCAGTTGATTTTCAAGATTGTAATTACACTTAAAATGTATGAGGAAGTCTGGAGTGGCAGAGAAGTATGTTAGGGTAGTGCAGGACATGTACAAGAATAGTGTGACAGCGGTGAGATGCGCAGTCGGAATGACACTCATTCAAGGTGGAGGTGGGATTACACCAAGGATCAGCTCTGAGTCCTTTCTTGTTTGCAGTGGTGATGGACAGGTTGAAGGATAAGATCAGACAGGAGTCCCCATGGACTATGATGTTTGCAGATAACATTGTGATCTGTAGTGAGAGTAGAGAGCAAGTTGAGTCTAATCTGGAGAGGTGGAGATATGCTTTGGAGAGAAGGGGAATGAAAGTCAATAGAAGCAAGACTGATTACATGTGTGTTGAAAGTAGATGAGTTTAAATATCTGTGGTCAACTGTTCAAAGTAATGGAGAGTGTGGTAGAGAGGTGAAGAAGAGAGTGCAGGCAGGGTGGAGTGGATGGAGAAAGGTGGCAGGAGTGATTTGTGACCGAAGAATATCAGCAAGAGTGAAGGGGAAAGTTTACAAGACAGTAGTGAGACCAGCTATGTTGTACGGCTTAGAGACGGTGGTACTAACAAAAAGACAGGAGGCAGAGCTGGAGGTGGCACAGCTGAAGATGTTGAGATTCTCTTTGGGAGTGACAAGAATGGACAAGATTAGGAATGAACATATCAGAGGGACAGCTCAGGTGGGACGGTTTGGAGACAAAGTCAGAGAGGCGAGTTTGAGATGGTTTGGACATGTGCAGAGGAAGGACCCAGGGTATATAGGGAGAAGGATGCTGAGGATGGAGCCACCAGGCAGTAGGGGAAGAGGGAGGCCAAAGAGGAGGTTTATGGATGTGCTGAGGGAGGACATGCAGGTGGTTGGTGTGACAGAGGAAGATACAGAGGACAGGGTGAGATGGAAACGACTGATCTGCTGTGGCGACCCCTAACGGGAAGAGCCGAAAGACAAAGAAGAATTACACTTAAAATGGCCGAAAGTGCATTTTATTATTTTTAAAATTTAAAACCAATTTAAATGAAATAATTGGATTTGTTCGGTTGGGCCCCAGATTTTCAGATTTCAAATTTGGGAATGTCTGCCTTCGTGATACCAGCTTGCATGTGATAAACAGTACATTCTATCACTGTGCCATGGTCCTGTTTTAACCCTGAGGGACTTTCAAGATGTTTGAAAAATGTCATTTTTCCTTTGTGAACTTTGACATAGTTTAATCCCTCGCATTTCTGTGGCGCTCATGGGGTTGTCATACATGTTGTGATGCAACCAGGAGGATCTGTGGAAGCACACTAGATCACATTAGTTTGAAACCAGGATCTTCATGAGGCAGTTTGGCACTGTTAAGCTATGGCTACAGAAGCTACAAATGATGGTTACGTACAATTGGCTTTATCGTTTGATGGGCATTCCCGGGGCGTGCATGCCTCCATAGGATGTCTTCTAAATTGTTTTAGAGGTGTTATCTGGTTAACAAAAACAGCATTTTTAGATTTGGAAGTGTTTATTTCTCACTAAAGTAAACAGTTTCGGAGCGTGTCCGCTATCTTGGGTTATTTAAGTGAGCTGACGTCACAGTGCCTACTCACCTGGATTGACAGTCACTGTGTTGCATCGCTCAGTATTTGCATAAAATACACTTCCTTTCTAATGTAATACCATGTGCAATATTCCCAAATTTTACATTTTAGTGGGTCCATATTTTATTTTATCTTATGTTTATCTAGTTATACACATACTCTGAATAATTTATTGTTAAATTTTATTATCTTTTATTTGGCTAAAATTACTCACACCACGGAAAGCACCTTTTTGGAGTTGCACTCAAATCTCGTTGCAATGCAAATTACAATGACAATAAGGCCGTGGCTATTTGCACGGCAGCTGTGTCCATAACTCTCATTTGGCTATTTACACGGCAAGACTCTGGTGGCAAAACTTGGAACTACTTGTATAAACAAACATACTGCATTCAAGATGTCATAACTCCTTTAATTTTTTTACAATTTTGATGATTTTTTTTAAAAATTCGGCCGTGTCCACAACTCTCATTTCACTATTCGCACGGCAAGACTCTAGTGGCAAAAAGCTGACCCTATTCGAATGGCGGCCATGTCCATAACTCTCATTTAATGCAGTATGTTTGTTTATACAAGTTCCAAGTTTTGCCACCAGAGTCTTGCCGTACGAATAGCCAAATGAGAGCTATGGACACGGTGGCCATGAAAATAGCCACTTCCTGACAATAAAGGCAATTCTGATTCTGATTCTAATTTGGCCTCTCCTACCTGGTGGCAGAACAGCCACTGTTTCTTGCTGCTGTAAGACGCCCACTCTAACTGAAAATTAATGGCAAGTTCTCACTTTGCTTCTGTCGTTTGTAGCTAATGTGACCTTATTTTTGTAGATTGTGATCTTCACAAATACTTATGCCTGAAGTGAAAATGAAGCTTTATAGACTTCAGAGGGTGAGACTGCAGATGCTATTCATCTAAGAAGTTCTTCCTTCTGCTTCATTTTTCAATGGAACCCACCCCCAGTTTGAGATTGAGTTTTCCAAAAGGCATGTGTTAGACACTCTAGATTTCGTATGTCTTCTTTTTGAACAAGGAGTGATGGTCTTGAAAGCCAGAAAAGCCAAGAAGACTGACACGCTTAAGGCTGCTGAAAAACACATCTAATCATTGTGTGAGAATAGAACCAGACATTTTAGAAGCTCTTAATGGCCCTGAATTATGTGCTGAAAAGAGTCAGGTGTAGCTCTCATGAATCCAACATATGCTCCACTGTTTTCTTTGAGAAGTTAAAATGATCTGGGTTCACTGGATGCCCACTTTTATTCCCGTTAAAACAGCAGTTGTGTGCTGTTGAACGTGTGTAGTGTGTGTTGGCCTATAGGAGGGGTGGGTGAGATACACAGAAATTGGTGAGAGACGATTTGCTGCAAAAAGCTCATTTAGAGAGAAGATAAAAGCTGAGTGGTGTGCCATAAAGAAAGCTCTTTGCATAAATGCTGATTATTGCTCTTGTTTGTTTTCACTTAAGTAAGACGAGTTGCTGGCATCGCCACTAAGCAGTCGTAATATAGTGCGGATGTCTGTTGCAAGTTCGTCAGTTGAATATACAAAACATATGCACGCTGGATAAACACTACAAATAATTTGGTGGAATTTTACTGGGGCGTAAAATGTGCTTAATGTGAGTACCCTTCACTACATTACTAATGCAAATATTGAAGTGTTTTCCAATTAGTTCCATCAGATTCTACAGTATGTCTCTTTATTTTTTCACTCTTGTACATGGCTTTTGTTTGAGATAGTTTAGTGATTAATTAATGCACACATACAATATGCCATCTTCAAAATGCAAATGAGTATTTCAATCAGATAATGTGATCACACAAAACAGTGTTCTCTCAGTTCATCATTACAAAGTTTTTCCAATAATAACATATAATAATGCTGTATTGTACCAAATATGAGTATTTTTCTCTCATATTTCTCTCATCAAGACATCTGCAAAGAACTGGGGTTGTATTATATTAAGGGTCGAGATCAGACATTCGCATAACTGGTGCTCAAGTGCTAGATTTTAACATGCCATATACATCAACAACAATAGGTGGTGCTAACAGTTTGAGCACCATCATCGCAAAATGCGCATGTAAGAAAGGCAAATTAAATCAAACACGTCACCCTACAAATTCTTTGTTGCTTCATTTAATCAAAGATTTACACGGTTTCCATCTTCCATAACTAATCCAGAAGAGAATTCTGTTGAATATAACATCATTTACTTTGATTTAAAGAATCTCATGCAAAGAGAGGTTTTTCTGCTCATAAGCCACATGCAGATGATCCAGATCAAGTTTACTTGAAGTTACAAACATCCAGAGAGTGTTCTGTATACGTCAAGAACCAACCAGCCTACAAAACTGACATAAAAGTATGATATTGTTAATATTGTGGATGTTTTTCTTTTATAATATTGTGTTGTATCTTAATAAAGATTAGAGCAGGTAGCTGAGGGGTTAAGAAGCTGGCCTTCCAATATGTAGACCTGGGTTCAAATCCTGCTCATGTCTGTCTGTGTCCTTGCACAAGACACTTAAGCTACATTATCTCAGCTTACTCAGATGAAAATGTGTATCGGTCTCTGCTAGGGAAGTAACATGCCTCAGACTGGCATCCTGTCCAGGCAGAGTCTTAGAATCTCATCCACTTGACACTATAGAATCCATAGATGAGCAACGGGCCTCAGGGCCTGTATAGGACTTCTTCTGCATAAAATGCTCTGAGCTGACATTACGACCTTTTTGTTAAATGTCAGACTGGTTTATTTGTGTTGTAGTTACCATGTATCTGGAAAGTATTCACAGCGCTTCACTTTTTACACATTTTGTTAAAGCCTTATTCCCAAATGGATGAAATTAATTTTTTGTCCTCAAACTTCTACACACAATAGCCCATAATGACAATATAAAAGTTTTTTTTTTTTAGATTTTTGCAATTTTACTAAAAATAAAAATAATAATAAAAACTACAAAATCGCACTTACACAAGTATTCACAGTCTTTGCCATGAAGCTCAAAAGTGAGCTCAGGTGCATCCTGTTTCCACTGATCATCCTTGAGATGTTTCTCCTGCTTAACTGGAGTCCACCTGGTGTAAATTCAGCTGTTTGGACAGTGCATGTCAGAGCACAAACCAAGCATGAAGTCAAAGGAATTGTCTGTAGACCTCAGAGACAGGATTGTCTTGAGCCACAAATCTGGGGAAGGGTACAGAAACATTCCTGCTGTTTTGAAGGTCCCAATGAGCAGAGTGGCCTCCATCTTCCATAAATGGAAGAAGTTCGGATCCACCAGGACTTTTCCTGGAGCTGGCCACCCGTCTAAACTGAGCAATCAAGGGAGAAGGGCCTTTACTAGTGAGGTGACCAAGAACCCAATGGTCACTCTGTTAGAGTTCCAGCATTCCTCTGTGGAGAGAGAAGAACCTTTCAGAAGGACAGTCATTACTACAGCAATCCACCAATCAGGCCTGTATGGTAGAGTGGCCAGACGGAAGCCACTCCTTAGTAAAAGGCACATGGCAGCCCACCTGGAGTTTGCCAAAAGGCAAGTGAAGGACTCTCAGACCATGAGAAACAAAATTCTCTGGTCTGATGAGACAAAGTTTGAATGGTGAAGCATGGTGGTGGCAGCATCATGCTGTGGGGATGTTTTTCAGCAGCAGGAACTAGGAGACTAGTCAGGATTGAGGGAAAGATGAATGCAGCAATGTAAACAGACATCCTGGATGAAAACCTGCGCTAGAGCGCTCTTGACCTCAGACTGCGGCGATGGTTCAGCTTTCAGCTAGACAATGACCCTGAGCACATAGCAAAGGGTGTGAATAGTTTTTCAGCAGCAGGAACTAGGAGACTAGTCAGGATTGAGGGAAAGATGAATGCAGCAATGTAAACAGACATCCTGGATGAAAACCTGCGCTAGAGCGCTCTTGACCTCAGACTGGGGCGATGGTTCAGCTTTCAGCTAGACAATGACCCTGAGCACATAGCAAAGGGTGTGAATAGTTATGTACATTAGGTCCCAAAAAACAAAAACTTTATCAAAGGTACTTCTTCATTTTTTGGTTCCTTTAGGGGTAAAAATAAATTGGGTGAAATTTCATGAGATTTGAAAAATATTACCCAATGCCGTCCGGCCCGTTTTTTGTGACATGAGTAACATTTTGAGTTATGGGCTGGATACATTAGTTCATTACTGGAATTAGTGACAGATTTTGTTACATCTGCCTCAGGTCACATTTTTGAGATATTCAACATACTTCGTCCATGACCCATCCTTTTTGTCGTCACACCAGGTCCTGGATAACATTGCTACTGTCAATGATTTTGCTGATTGAGGAGTTGCACTTATCCAGGCTTACAGTCAGATCCTAGTGAAGGAGGAACAGCAGCGCTAATACCTGCTGCAAGTTGTTGAATGGCATTGACGTCAGTTCCCAGAGTGGAAGAAAACTGGAACCAAACGCTACTCCCCATGACTGTCTGTTTTCACCAAATAGGTGGACAATGACATCTAATACTTTTTAAAAATCTCTCCTGTATGGTCAGTGAAAGGAGAAAGGATTGCTGTTTTAACTTGTATTTCATTTGTGAACAGGCACATTACTATTGCGGCTTTGCGCTAATATGCTCAACCATTGCAATTTCCACCCGTGTACGGCAGTGGTTAGAATAGTTGTATTGAAATAAAATTTTGCACAAAACATTGTCTCATCAATATGAACAATGTTGTCAGGAACCACTTTAAGAAAGTCACATTTTAATTTTGGCATACTGTAGACGACAGCCCTAATGTACATGTGATTTATTAGTTTTTGATTTGACTCAATATGCAAAGATTTAAAAAAATCATGTTGTCATTATGGGGTGTTGTGAGTTTAATTTTGAGGAAAAAAATGAATTTACTCCATTTTGGAATAAAGCTGTAACATAACAAAATCTAGAAAAAGTGAGGCACCATGAATACTTTCTGGACGCACTATAACTGTGAAAGACGCTCTCAGTGGTAAAGAGGCACAGCTTAGCTTAGTATAGCACTCTCTCCTGTTCCTCTCATCTTTGTTGATCAGTTTTTCTTTTTCTTCCAGGAAGATCTTCCAGGGATTGGATTCAAACTTACTGAGAGAAAAGAAAGGGCTCACAGTCAGTGCTCACTCTCTTTCATAGTGCTGCTGTCTGTGAGAGACAGATGCAAGAACATCATTCAAGAGGCAATCAGACCAAAGGTTGTAGAGGCTTGTTGTTGAATTTTGAATCCAAATTTGAGGCTTGGAGAAAGAAAAAAAATATTCCAGCATATAGGCAAATATAATAATAATAATAATAATAATAATAATAATAATAATAATAATAATAATAATAATAATAATAATAAATGGCTTGTGTGAAGCCACATGTTGGTTTTGTGTTGGACGAACTATTAAGACATTTATTAAGTCTACTTGTGCATATTTTTGGAACTTTAGGTGTTGTTGCTATGAGCTTTATTACTAAAATTAGGCTGAAGCTCATAGAGCTGTGTGTAATAAATATTGTCATTGCAGGGAAAACCAACTCTCCTGTAGCTCGTTAAGTGGTGTTTTATTCTTTCGGCGCAAACTATTAAAAAAATATCCACTATTGCTATATTATCCATCATGACGTTTGTTATTCAATTCAAGGATTCAAAAGAATTTTATTGTCATATGCACATAGGAACAAGTTCCCTGCACAATGAATTGTGTCTACTGCATTTAACCCATCCTAATTGCCAGTTAGGAGCAGAGGTCGCCTTTAGGCGCCCGGGGACCAGCTCCAGATGTACATCCCTGCCTAGGTCAACAGCAGGGCTGAGCAAACCATGACCGGCCTCATGACAACAGACTACACACACATAACACACAACACACATAAGCCGGCCCGGTACATGAACACATATTAAAAGCACACACAAGGTAAAACTAGGGAGAGAAAAACCTTCATAGCTGCTGCGTTAAACCACACAGCAGCAATGAAGGAAAAAAAAACCCATCAGCACAAAAAAAAAAACAATAATCACACACACAGACGAGAGACGAGAGACGAGAGACGAGAGACGACGACCGAGATTTGAAAAGTCCAGTTATCAGACAGAACACTCCGGAGGCAGCCTTTAGGCACCGTCAACGGCCTTGTTTGTCCATCCTGGAGGGAAAAGGGGCCCAGCCCTGAACAGTCCACTGTCCACAGTCAACATCACAGCTGGAGAAGGTAAGGGCGGGGGGAGACCAGGGAGTGAGGCTTAGGTGTTGTTCTTCTTCAGGATGTTTTTATCACAGCGGCCTTGAAGTGCAGCTGTGTTTTGGGAAGCCGAATGAATATCCAGATTAGCAGACGCCTGAAAGATTCTACAGTTTGAAACAGAGTGGCTTTCAATACATCTGAATATAGGACAGGAGATGTGGTCATTACTGACGATCAAAGCGGTTTTCCAGTGCAGCCATCCTCTCAGAGATGGTTTCCAACGTGCGTTTAACACCCGCCAACTGAACTGACACTGCCCTTCCAATCGAATCAATCATGTGGGGCAGCCTGGACAGGCCAATTATTGCCGCTTCCACCTTCTTAATTTTCCGGTAAACCAGCGCTATGCCCGCTCCACACAGCAGAAAGCCGGTCACCACCAAGCCAAATATATACACATCTTCGACGTCCTCCACAGACAGCATGTAAAGGCACATGACCTGCCATTTCCTCCAACTGTCCATCACATAGCCCATCACATGCATCCCGGCAGGACAGGTCGGGTCCTCCGCCCCCGAGTGTCTTGTAGAAAAAATAGTGTCAATTGCGTTCAGAGACCACTTTAACAGATCCATTTTTGCAGTTTTCCAGAAGAGCAAAGCTGGCAGCCTCACAGACAACATGCCACAGAAGCAGGAAAGATAGGGAGTAAGGGAGAGAGGAAAAATGCGTCCGTCTCGGCCGAGAGCAAGGAGGCAAAAAAATTCCATCCACTTTTGTCCTTGTTCACAATATGGTATACACACACACACACACACACACACACACACACACACACACACACACACACACACACACACACACACACATATATATATATATATATATATATCTTGCTGATGACTACACAAAACTTGTAAAAACTTTGATCAAAGAATCATAATATTTAGAATTGAGTATTTGTCCCAGTGAGATCTGAGTAATTGAGAATAGAAGGGGAGAATGTGTCAAAGTACTAAAAGAAAGAAAGCAAATAAATCAAATAGCTAATCATGGCAGACATAGATTAGGAGGGATGAAGGTTACATTATCTGGAGAACAAAAATCAAGAAATGAGAGAATCAGATCAGTTATTACTCCAAATTGTTGATATTCTAATAAATCATCTACGTGCAGTCCACATAACGTGCGAGTGGTAAGACGGCCGCCAGTTTGCTTCAGCGGTTTGTCCGGAGTATGCGGGCCAATGAGCTATCCAGTGTTATATACAGATCAGTGGTACAGATACACTTCAGATGGTCGAGTCCAGGAATTCACTGAAAGCCTGGCACTTAGTCTTAATCCAGCAAATCACAAAGCCAGACACTGTTACAGCGGCTGAGTACATGGAAACAAAGTTCAACAACTTTGGCAAGTTTACTACATACAGACAGACTGTAATTAGCACTTTATAGGACTGTAAAGTCTGTTTGAGAGGGAAATGAATGCCTTGTAAATAAAACAGTGACACCTTTTCACACATTTAATTGTTTCTGCTTACAGAATAATTATTTTATGCATCTGAAGACTCACATCAAGGTTTCTCATCAAAGTAGGTGAAATGTTTGTAACAAATGTGTGAGGAAATAATACGTCTTCAGCCTGACTCCGCTAACCTGTAATTCTTCTTGAAGGTGTCACCCAGGATGCCAGATTTTTTTTTTTTTCCCACTGACACGACACAAAGGAGCGGAAACAAGTGTCGTAGTTCTCTTTGAAAATGTCACCATGCCGACGTGGAGCGACAGAGGTCAAACACATTTGCATTCCCTTTGATCCGGAATATAAACTGTGAGGCGTCGTGAAAATCAGGCACCTTAATAACACTTTCCCTTGTGTGAAAAAGGGAACGAGCAAGAGAGAATTTGGCGTTGAAGTCTTTGTGCCAGAAAACGGAGCAGCTCTGCTCGGGTCGACTACAAAGACCTCGGACAACCTATCAAGGCTGCATTTCAACTTGAACCTGAGCTGAGCAGTTCTGGCTAACTACTGCTCCGGGGCATGTGGACAAATTACCCACTTCGCACCTGCTCATATTTCTGCTCTGTATCAGCACGGTGCAGCAGGCTTGTGCAGCGGAAATAAATGTGACAGCGCTGAGAAAAGCAGAAGGCAAAGGCAGGTGAATGTCACATCAATCGTTTGTCACTGACAGTTCAGTTTTTTTTCTTTGAGCAAAAAAAGTGTACTCACAAGAAAAGATGCAGAAGTACACATTATTCCAGTAAAAACAGAAAAGCAAAAAAGGTTGCGTAAGAGGGTGCTTAAGTCTGTCTTTAAAATCAGGAGGAAATGTCACCACACACTTGTATCTTTAGCTTGCCGTTCAAACTTTAGTTATTTGTAGAATCCCTCTCAGAGAGCCACACTGCTGGTCCGATCCTTTATGTGTAGAAACAGTCATGTTTAATAAGAGCTTGTTGGAATTTCCCCATGAAGGTATTCCCTGCGCTGGTGACAGTGTAAGGCTTGGAGAGCAAAAATATAGATAAGTGTTTCACCAATTCATATTTGGAACCTGCTTAGTCCTGTTAAGGGTTACTGAGGGACTATCCCAGTGGTCACGGGGTAAAAGGCAAACTATGGTCTGGACAGGATGCCAGTCTATCACATGTAAATGCATTCACACTGTCATACCTACAGTCAGTTTCAGTTTCTCCGGTTCATGTCTTTTTTACAGACTTTACAGCTCTATAAATGACAACAGTGGATTCAAATTTTGTGTTTTGAGGCAACGGTGCTAACCACAACACTGTGCTTGCTGCCTCGTCCAGTGGTTTCCAACTTTTTTTTTTTGTAATACCCTTGTATAAGAAGAGTGGAGTCCCCCCAAAGACCACAGCGATTCTATTTTGGGGGCGGGGGTTGCATAAATTAACTTAATCCATAACAGTTAGTTCATATTTGTCGCACGTTTTATTTCATGTGGAGCAGGTGAATAAAGTGAAAGCCTGCCAATATGTAAACCTGGGTTTGAAACACACATGCAACCTGTCTGTATCCTTGGTCAAGATGTTTAATCTAAAGTGTCTTAGTCCACCCAGCTGTAAATGGGTACCAGCCTTGGCTGGCGACGGAATCTGAGTCAGACCGGTGACTCTTATTCGCTTCCCGGTACAGAATCCGGCACAGGTGGACCTCAGGGCCTATATAGGACTTGCGTCTTCTTTATTTATAGGTGCAAAAGATTAACAAAAGGGAGTAAACTGGCCACTGGGGGAGAATGAGAGAGAAATAATTCCGAGTGTGCTGTGTTGGAAGAGCCATCACATTTCTGTCTTCATTTTCTTTCTCATGTCTTCTATGCACGTCTCACTGGGTGGCAGCAACAAAGAAGACACTGTTTGCTCTCCATGTCTTCTGGTAACAGGTACTGGGCCATTGTGTCATCTATGACGGCCAAGTGCGACATTTGATTTACTCGTTACAGACTCTCAAAAAGCCTTAAAACTTTTGTCGCTCCTTTTGGCTCTTTGACTACTGTTCGCTGTGTGCCAGGTAAAGTCTAGACGAGTCTCTTTGCCAACTGCACTCAACAACTGCAGTGGTTCCGCTGAGCGCGGCAAACAAAGACACTCTGTGGCGTTAACACAGGAGCGAGCGGCGAGGCATTAGGCTGAGCATCAAAAAGGTTTGCTTTGTCGGCATTTGGCACGAATACAGAAGTCTGCAAGGATGCTCCTTTGACACATGAATGCACCAAGCAGGAGGAGAGATATGCAGGAATTTGTACACACCCATCTGCAGGCACACAGCAAGAGGCACCCACTGTGTCATCCTCATTGATTGCAACATCATTTTCATAAATTACCAAGCTTGAAGTAATACAACACAGGACAAAAATGGTATTATCATAATCAGGTGCGAAACAGAACCTGTTTGCATCAGTTGAAAACCATGACCCTGTAATTAACAGGAAGAAAAGCAATTTGCCTCTGCTTCACAGCGTGGCATACCGCTCACCACGCTACTCTTGGCACCTCTCAGGATTGTTCTAATTATTGTCTGGCAAAGTGAACGTATGACTAAAGCCTCTCCCTGCCTCCTCTTTGTCTGCTTTGTCACTCACTCATTCATTATGGTTTCACCACATGTTTACACTGCGTTTTTGCTCAGAGTAAAACTTCCTCTTCTACATAAAGAATTTTTTTTTATTGGAGGTGACAGAATTTAACTGGATTTTTAAAACTACATGACTTCAGTTTTGTCTTGATTGCTAATTCAGGTCTGGGAGCAAGCACTGGTGGTGCACATCATCACATCCACCATCGTACAGAACCGCCCTGGGTCCTGGGTGACATCCACCCAAGCAGACACTGGTCCATCTGCACCTGTCGTAAGTAACCATCTATCTACTGCAGCCAAGTGGAATTATTATATTTTTCTCTGTGTTATATATTTCTCTCTTGGACATGGTTGGCTGGAGCCATCTTATCTGGCTGATCTGGTGAAACCTTACGTGCCGGCCCGGGCTTTGCGGTCGCAGGATGCGGGACTTCTCTGTGTTCCCAGGGTGAAGAAGAAGTGAGAGGGTCAAAGAGCTTTTTCTCATCGTGCACCCACCCTGTGGAACGGTCTTCCTGTGATTGTGAGGCAGTCGGAGTCCGTGGACATTTTTAAGTCAAGGCTCAAAACCCATTTTATTCTCTTTCTTATGAACAGTTTTTATTTTTTATCAGTTTTATTCTTTTACTTCTGTTTTTAATTATGTATTTAAATTTTTTATTCATTTTTAATTATTTATTTAATTTTTATATTGAATTTTTCTGTGTGAGGCACCTCGAGATGGCTTTTGTTGTGATTTGGCACATTATAAGACGATTAAATTGAACTGAAAATGAAATTGAGCCTGTCCCAGTAGTTATAGGGCATAAGGTGGGGTACATCCAGCACAGGATGCCAGTCTGTCAATTTAAATTTTCCAATCCACCTAACCTGCATGTTTTTGGATGTGTGAGGAAGATGGAGCACCCAAAGGGAACCCACACAAATATGGGGAGGACATGCAAACTCCACACAGAAAGATCACAAGTGGGAAGCAATACCACAACCTTTTTGCTGTGAGGTAACACTGCTAACCACTAAGCCACCGTGCTGCCATATGTACAAATATATGTGGGGAAAATACATATGGAGTGGCTATATGCCCAACTGTTGGTTCAATAAAGTACATACGCGAGCATATACGCCCAACCGCAACCGACCAATGAGCGCGCTGGTAAGTTCTCTTCCAGTTTCAACGCGGGGGAAAGGCGGATATTTTCTTGCCGGCTGCAGGAGGGTTCGCAGCCCGCAGAGGGGCTGTGATCTAAAGTGGTTCTGTCTGGCTCATCACACCCAGGGAACTGTGTCAAACAAACACCATCTTACCGGCAACAAGCAGTATTTTGTTCATAAAAACTGTTTCGTCGTCGTTAACAGGCTTCCATTCAAAATGCTTAAAAGGTTTGTCTGCTTTCATCCATTGCGGTGTTTTTTCGCAGCAGTTAAAAAAACTGTGCCGTTAAATGTGTCAAACATACGTCGCTTTTAAAAAAGTGGTGTAAAAAATGTAGTTTAGATGCACAAAACGTGTCAAATACACGACCACAGTTGGGTGAATAAGGTAAGACATTACAACCCCTGGCAAAAATTATGGAATCACCGGCCTCGGAGCATGTTCATTCAGTTGTTTAATTTTGTAGAAAAAAAGCAGATCACAGACATGACACAAAACTAAAGTCATTTCAAATGGCAACTTTCTGGCTTTAAGAAACACTATAAGAAATCAAGAAAAAAAATTGTGGCAGTCAGTAACGGTTACTTTTTTAGACCAAGCAGAGGGAAAAAAAAATATGGACTCACTCAATTCTGAAGAATAAATTATGGAATCACCCTGTAAATTTTCATCCCCAAAACTAACACCTGCATCAAATCAGATCTGCTCGTTAGTCTGCATCTAAAAAGGAGTGATCACACCTTGGACAGCTGTTGCACCAAGTGGACTGACATGAATCATGGCTCCAACTCGACAGATGTCAAATGAAACAAAGGAGAGGATTATCAAACTCTTAAAAGAGGGTAAATCATCACGCAATGTTGCAAAAGATGTTGGTTGTTCACAGTCAGCTGCGTCTAAACTCTGGACCAAATACAAACAACATGGGAAGGTTGTTAAAGGCAAACATACTGGTAGACCAAGGAAGACAAAGCGTCAAGACAGAAAACTTAAAGCAATATGTCTCAAAAATCGAAAAATGTACAACAAAACAAATGAGGAACGAATGGGAGGAAACTGGAGTCAACGTCTGTGACCGAACTGTAAGAAACCGCCTAAAGGAAATGGGATTTACATACAGAAAAGCTAAACGAAAGGCATCATTAACACCTAAACAGAAAAAAAACAAGGTTACAATGGGCTAAGGAAAAGCAGTTGTGGACTGTGGATGACTGGATGAAAGTCATATTCAGTGATGAATCTCAAATCTGCATTGGGCAAGGTGATGATGCTGGAACTTTTGTTTGGTGCCGTTCCAATGAGATTTATAAAGATGACTGCCTGAAGAGAACATGTAAATTTCCACAGTCATTGATGATATGGGGCTGCATGTCAGGTAAAGGCACTGGGGAGATGGCTGTCATTACATCAACAATAAATGCACAAGTTTATGTTGATATTTTTGACACTTTTCTTATCCCATCAATTGAAAGCATGTTTGGGGATGATGAAATCATTTTTGAAGATGATAATGCATCTTGCCATAGAGCAAAAACTGTGAAAACATTCCTTGCAAAAAGACACATAGGGTCAATGTCATGGCCTGCAAATAGTCCGTATCTTAATCCAATTGAAAATCTTTGGTGGAAGTTGAAGAAAATGGTCCATGACAAGGCTCCAACCTGCAAAGCTGATCTGGCAACAGCAGTCAGAGAAAGTTGGAGCCAGATTGATGAAGAGTACTGTTAGTCACTCATTAAGTCCATGCCTCAGAGACTGCAAGCTGTTATAAAAGCCAGAGGTGGTGCAACAAAATACTAGTGATGTGTTGGAGCGTTCTTTTGTTTTTCATGATTCCATAATTTTTTCCTCAGAATTGAGTGATTCCATATTTTTTTTCCCTCTGTTTGGTCTAAAAAAGTAACCGTTACTGACTGCCACAATCTTTTTTACTGATTTCTTATAGTGTTTCTTAAAGCCAGAAAGTTGCCATTTGAAATGACTTTAGTTTTGTGTCATGTCTGTGATCTGCTTTTTTCTACAAAATTAAACAACTGAATGAACATCCTCCAAGGCTGGTGATTCCATAATTTTTGCCAGGGGTTGTATTTTTATCTGCCCAACGGTTGGGTGTGTAATGTTCAATGTATGATTTATCTGGCCAACGGCTGGGTGAATAGCCTTTGCCAAATACATAACACAATGGAAAAGAAAAAACAGAATGAAAGAATGGGTAGAATGTGTGGCACAAGATGATACTGGAATGTTTTGACACATTTGGAACACGTCACATGCTGTGTCAAATGGGGTCTCATTACTTTGCCAACAGGTGTGAAAATTGTTTGAAAAGTTTATTTGACCTGCGCTCTTTGCTCTTGAAACATAATAAAACATTTTAATGTGCACATATGTGACTTCTTGCCAATTATGAGCTACATAAAAGTTAAAGTATGGGTGAAATTAGTAAGAAACAGAATTAGTGAAACTTATACTACTTTGTTATAATTTAAAACGAAGTTAAATTTCAAAAACCTTTCCCCCCTGTAGCACCTGAATATAAAATTCAGTTATTCCACATTCTTTTGGTTTGACTCCAACAGCAGAGTCACAGTTTAATTAAAAAATGATGAGGATGGGTTGGAATATTTTCATCATGAAAATTTATGCAGTTAGCATATCGGAATTGGAAAATATTCCAATTAGACCAATAAGTCACCAAAAATAATTCAATGCATTAACTGAAAAGGATTTTCACATTTGCATTCTGTGTGAATGCAATGAAAAAATAACGCAAATATTGTGGCACTACGCTGAGGAACAGAGGTACGAATTTCACACAGAATGATTTAATCAACTGAGAAACATTGCAGAGAGAAAATGAGAAACAGAAGGAAATTGAGAGATGGAGAGAATGTGACAGAGTAGTTGTAGGCAAAATCCATTTAGATTAAATTCTATTCTTTCTAGCAAAGCTTGTCAACTGAATGTGTTTTCCTGTTGTGTGTGCATTGGAAGTTTAAACTTTGGCAAAATTTTGGAATGAGCAAACATTAACCAAAAATACATTTTTTTCCTCACCATTTTGCTTGCATTGCTTAACACATTTGGCAGACATGTCACCGAATCATTTCTTTATTATTGACAATCTCGAGTTAAGTTTTTCAAGATGACTCATGATATTATGACCTGCACCCCAGCCTCTTTCGTCATGTCTCCTTTATCGTGCACAGATCTGAATCCTTCCCTCAGTGTCCAGCCGCAGTCCGTCTGTCCCACCATCCATCTGTCGTTCATCTCTTCCACACTGTGGCTCCTCAAAACCACCTGCCAGTTTCCATGACTGATACTTTCAACTCTCCATCCATCTTCTTTTAAGTCACATGCCTTTTCAGTCGAATATGACCAGAAATAGAAGTGACAGCAGACAGGTAGCTTTTGAATAATGGATAACTCCACAGTTTGAAGTGGTCACTATTTTCAAAGAAAGCTGAGAGAAAACAACTGAAATGTATTTTAGGGGAGACTGACAAGATGGAATGAAGGAGTGACTGTGCTGCACACTGCCCAAGTCAGACGACCTCCTGGCCTTGGCACAAGTGGAACATTGCTGCCTTTATGAGGTATGCCATGCTTTTAGAAACACACCTGAAATGTCTGATTTAAAAAAAAAAAGTTTTATTTCTGTTGACCAGATTCCCAATTTAAAGATGTGGCTGCAAGAACCTTCCACCAGGTGTCAAAAGCAACAACCTTTATCTGTGCTATTGATTTTTTCTTTACAATTATTTATCACGCATACAAAAGTTAAACTAAATGTAAAATAAAGCATTGAAATCCCCCAAACCCACCTAATATTACACTGACCCTCCAACCCCCCAGTTCAAAACACTGAGTTCATCTGCTTCATGATTTTTGATTTGGTGGAGTATTTCACGGAAATTCACCAAATGTCAATTAACCTGGGTGAATATATTTAGAATATTGTCCTGAATAAAGAGTAAGAACGAGGTTTTCAATCATTTCCTGGACTTGGCCATCAGAAGTGTATCTGTATGTGGTGAATGTGCTGAACTTGTGGAGAGATCAATTTTTCTCATGCCTCTAGGTCCTCAGCTTTTGAGATCAAGAGGCGTCTGGGTGGAGGGTATGGAGTGAGGGTGCTGGACAGAGGTGTTTGGTGATGCTGATACTGTTGTGGGTCTGTCTGATCGTGTGTTTTTAGTTAGTTCTGTGCAGTGTTTGTCAGTTCTGTCTCCCATGTGGCGTTCTGCCGTGTGTGTGTGTGTGTGTGTGTGCTGGAATGTGTCTGTGTCCTTTTTGTGTGTGTATTTTTGTGTAGTACCCAGTTTTTGTCTGTGTCTGGTATGTGTGCATATGTATGTTCATCTGCTGTTTGTCATCCGTGTGTGATCTTTCACGTGTGCCTCAGCTCCCCTGCCTCCGGTGTGTGTGTGTATCGGCAGTATGAGTATGTACGCCCCCGGTTCATGTGTGTTCCTTCATGTGCACCTGTTCCTGGCAGTCTTTGTGTTGGTGTCTTGCACGTGGCCTCCCTGTGTCTTGTGAATAGGTCTGTCCCCAGCCTTAGCCCCGGCGTCATTCCACCAGGTTCATTTGTACACCGGTTTATTCTTAGTCCCTTGTTTTGGTTCTGTTGTATTTTGGGTTGGGGTTTTGGGTTTGATGTCATGTATATTTATCATCTTTGGTGTTCATTCTAACTTCATTCACCTCTGTGCTTGTCCTTTATTTCCACGTGTAGATTGGTCTTCAGTTTTGTTGATTGTTCTTACTTAGTTTTCTCCTCACTCTTTGTTGTTAGCTTTAGTATTCCTCCGGTTATTGTCTGTTTTGTTATTGTATCTCTGTGTGTAGTGTTCTGTTCATGTGCATCTTTTTATTGTATCTTATTGTTGTTGATATTGTGTTGGGTGTTAGACGTCTCCTAATTGCCCTTCACTCTGTAAATATTTTTGGTGTCTCCTGTCTCCATGATATTCCAGCCTTTTTTGTTAATCCAACTCCCAGGTCTCGCACTGTCTATTCGCATTGTCTCATTTGTTGTTCACTGGATTTCCTTGGATGAAGCTCATTGGTTTTTGAAACTCCTAGTCTGAGTCTGACTGCCTGATTTGGGGGGTTTGATTTGACTTAGCCTGTGTTCCCAGTCATAACAGATACCTTCGCAGGAGAACAAAGATCCAAGTCTATAGAGTCCTGGTACTTTCTGTCTTTCTTTCTGATTTTGAGTGTCAGGGTGGGCGGCGGCCCGGCACTAGGAGCAGCTGGATCCGCAATACAGACTCCCAGGCTAGGCTTAGGTGTGAATGAAATCATGGTCTTTATTCCAGACTCAGGTATGGTACACGTGATCAGTCAGCAAGGCAGAGGTACAAGCAGGGTTAGGCTGAGACGCAGTCATGGACAAGCAGGGTTCTGTGGCACAAGCAAACACGGACATCCGGGGAGAGGCAAGAGGCACAGTCGAGGAGAACAGAGCAGAAATTGGAACATGGCTTGGCAAACTCAGGACTGAAAAACAGGCACTGGAAAGTGTACGGAGACAACAACCTGGCAAAGGTGTGGTGACTGGGAGGAGATTAAATAAGCAGGTGTTAACAAGGTGCACGTGAGGAGAAGGATCTAGAAAGGGGGCGTGGTGAGTGGACAAAGATTATACACAGGCAAGATTGTGAGGAGGGGAGTGCACAAACTGGAACGATGTAATACACAAAGATACGTGAGCAGGGGCAAAGAGCATGAGGGAATGGAAACACAAAGCAGACAGAATCAAAGTGAGAGACAGGGACACATGACAGCTGCAGAGAGAACAATCAGAAGGGTGTAAGGAAAACAGAACGATGAAAAGAGACTGAGGACAGAATAAAATATAACAATGAATAGCAACATAGACTCGGTCATGAACATGAGAACTGAAACTGGAACAGAAAATAACGACGAAGAAAACTGCATGAGAACTGATTAGCGAATACATGGAAAATAAATACTGAAGCAAAACTGAACTGCCAACTGATAACAAAAACAAATAGGTTAAATAAACTATGAATAAAACAGAACTCACATGATGACAGAAAACATAACCTGACATTAAGCACAACAGATAACACCAAAGAGGAAAGCAAAAGAAACAAGTGATAAAAATGCAAACATAAACCAGCAGAACAAAGTAGAATGGAACAGACAATGGCAGAAGTATGAAAAGTAACACAAAACAAAGTAACAAAGCAAAACTAGAACAGAGAATAACCACATAATGAAAATAACAATTAATAAAACAAAGCTGGGGCAGATGGAGATAAACTAAATAAAGAGGCATAATAAGGATTAAAGCCTGGATCAGGGCCGGGCATGACAGTGAGACTTAGAGGCTAACCAGTGACCTAAAGTGACAACTACATGTCTTTGGTGCTAAAGCTCGTTTACACATAGATGGTAAGAGCTCCCGGAAGCGTCCCGGAAGAGTTTTTGGCCGTCTTAAGGATCACACGCCGTTGTTAATTCCGGCACTAGGGGGCGTGGCTTAGTTCCGGCTTTACCGGGAATCGTCGAAAAAATTATTCAACATGTCGAATAATTCCGGGAGCGCTCCCAGAGAATTTGCGTGACGACGGAGACAACGCGAACAACGGCGTTTGATACTTTTTAATCGCCGTTTCATCCTGCCCCTTCCTGTAGTGCCGCAGTATACACCACCGTAATTGGCGGCCGGCATTGTATCCCTAATCAACAGCGTGTAAAACAGCGATAGAGCTCACATCGGCGTCCTCAAGGGCGTTTTAACCGGTGACAGAGGCAGACAAAACAGTGGCGCTAGCAGACAGTACGCCGTTCTAAACGCCACCTCCCGGTTAACGGCGTTCCAAACAGCCGATAGGCAGCGGTCAATATAAAAACGCTAGCGCGCTGCATGCAGGCCTCTCACTCGCGGCCAACTCCAGATATTTTTGCAGAGAAGCTCCAGTATGCCTCCTAAAAGAAAATTGGCAGCAGCAAGGACTTACCAAGAGGTCTGGTTCAGAAGCAGAGGGTAGCCCTGTGGTGGAGACGAGCAACACGTTGAGGAGGGGAAAAAGGAATCAAATCAAATCAATTTTATTTATATAGCGCCAAATCACAACAGTTGCCCCAAGGTGCTTTATATTGCAAGGCAAAAGCCATACAATAATCACAGAAAAACCCCAACGGTCAAAACTACCCCCTATGAGCAAGCACTTGGCGACAGTGGGAAGGAAAAACTCCCTTTTAACAGGAAGAAACCTCCAGCAGAACCAGGCTCAGGGAGGGGCAGTCTTCTGCTGGGACTGGTTGGGGCTGAGGGGAGAGAATCAGGAAAAGACATGCTGTGGAAGACAGCAGAGATCAATCACTAATGATTAAATGCAGAGTGGTGCATACAGAGCAAAAAGAGAAAGAAACACTCAGTGCATCATGGGAACCTCCCAGCAGTCTAAGTCTATAGCAGCATAACTAAGGGATGGTTCAGGGTCACCTGATCCAGCCCTAACTATAAGCTTTAGCAAAAAGGAAAGTTTTAAGCCTAATCTTAAAAGTAGAGAGGGTGTCTGTCTCCCTGATCCGAATTGGGAGCTGGTTCCACAGGAGAGGAGCCTGAAAGCTGAAGGCCCTGCCTCCCATTCTACTCTTAAAAACCCTAGGAACTACAAGTAAGCCTGCAGTCTGACAGCGAAGCGCTCTATTGGGGTGATATGGTACTATGAGGTCCCTAAGATAAGATGGGACCTGATTATTCAAAACCTTATAAGTAAGAAGAAGAATTTTAAATTCTATTCTAGAATTAACAGGAAGCCAATGAAGAGAGGCCAATATGGGTGAAATGTGCTCTCTCCTTCTAGTCCCTGTCAGTACTCTAGCTGCAGCATTTTGAATTAACTGAAGGCTTTTCAGGGAACTTTTAGGACAACCTGATAACAATGAATTACAATAGTCCAGCCTAGAGGAAATAAATGCATGAATTAGTTTTTCACCATCACTCTGAGACAAGACCTTTCTAATTTTGGAGATATTGCGCAAATGTAAAAATCAGTCGTACATATTTGCTTGAAGGACATATCCTGATCAAAAATGACTCCAAGATTTCTCACAGTATTACTAGAGGTCAGGGTAATTCCATCCAGAGTAAGGATCTGGTTAGACACCATGTTTCTAAGATTTGTGGGGCCAAGTACAATAACTTCAGTTTTATCTGAATTTAAAAGCAGGAAATTAGAGGTCATCCATGTCTTTATGTCTGTAAGACATTCCTGCAGTTTAACTAATTGGTGTGTGTCCTCTGGCTTCATGGATAGATAAAGCTGGGTATCATCTGTGTAACAATGAAAATTTAAGCAATGCTTTCTAATAATACTGCCTAAGGGAAGCATGTATAAAGTGAATAAAATTGGTCCTAGCACAGAACCTTGTGGAACTCCATAATTAACCTTAGTCTGTGAAGAAGACTCCCCATTTACATGAACAAATTGTAATCTATTAGATAAATATGATTCAAACCACCGCAGTGCAGTGCCTTTAATACCTATGGCATGCTCTAATCTCTGTAATAAAATTTTATGGTCAACAGTATCAAAAGCAGCACTGAGGTCTAACAGGACAAGCATAAAGATGATTCCACTGTCTGAGGTCATAAGAACATCATTTGTAACCTTCACTAATGCTGTTTCTGTACTATGATGAATTCTGAAACCTGACTGCAACTCTTCAAATAGACCATTCCTCTGCAGATGATCAGTTAGCTGTTTTACAGCTACCCTTTCAAGAATTTTTGACAGAAAAGGAAGGTTGGAGATTGGCCTATAATTAGCTAAGATAGCTGGGTCAAGTGATGGCTTTTTAAGTAATGGTTTAATTACTGCCACCTTAAAAGCCTGTGGTACATAGCCAACTAATAAAGATAGATTGAGCATATTTAAGATCAAAGCATTAATTAATGGTAGGGCTTCCTTGAGCAGCCTGGTAGGAATGGGGTCTAATAGACATGTTGATGGTTTGGAGGAAGTGACTAATGAAAATAACTCAGACAGAACAATCGGAGAGAAAGAGTCTAACCAAATACCAGCATTACTGAAAGCAGCCAAAGATAACGATATGTCTTTGGGATGGTTATGAGTAATTTTTTCTCTAATAGTTGGCTGGCTTTACAGAGGGCTTTTTTATAGAGCAACAGACTCTTTTTCCAGGCTAAGTGAAGATCTTCTAAATTAGTGAGACGCCATTTCCTCTCCAACTTACGGGTTATCTGCTTTAAGCTACGAGTTTGTGAGTTATACCACGGAGTCAGGCACTTCTGATTTAAGGCTCTCTTTTTCAGAGGGGCTACAGCATCCAAGGTTGTGCTCAATGAGGATGTAAAACTATTGATGAGATAATCTATCTCACTCACAGAGTTTAGGTAGCTACTCTGCACTGTGTTGGTAAATGGCATTGGAGAACATAAAGAAGGAATCATATCCTTAGACCTAGTTACGCGCGTCTTAACCTGCGATTGTAAAGGATAGAACTGGGTATTAACCCCCGTTGCCTGACGTGTGCCGGATGCTACGGCGTCAAAACGCCGCTTTATTCGGCGGATTTAGCTGCGTTTTATCCGCATATTTGCGGCTAGTACGGCGCTCAAAACGCCGGCGAAATGCTCCGCCTCTTTCCACCGCGAAAACAGCAGGAACTACCACGAACTTCGGTCTACGTACTACCTGCTGACAAAACCGTCTATGTGTAAACCATGCTTAAGTCTCTGGAGAACCCTGGAGTACTGCTGGAATGACTGATGTATATATTTTTTTCTCTTCAAGAGCCATTTTGTGACGGTGTGATTTACAATCCAGCGCAATTTACACTCTGGAAAATAAGGTCTATGAATATTATAGTGTAATCTTATGAGTGAAAACTGGCATGAAAAACAATGATTTGAAAAAAAAAAAACCTTGCCTCCCCACCCTCACCTGAGGAAAAAAAATTCTCACTGATTTGTGTCATTTTTGAGGAAAGGAAGACAGCCAAAGCACCAAGATTAATGTATTAGTGTCTAAATATGAGAAAATCAGCAGCAATCATCTTTAGAGAACTGATGACGCACTTTGGGTTTTGCAGAGTGAGTCACGACAACATATCAAACACAGGAAAATCTCCAGAGTCAGCCTGTGCAACGGTGGATCTAGAGAGGGCAGGGGGAGGAGTTGAGAGAATTGCCCCCACCCCCCAAAAAGCCCATCTTGAGCCACTGATAAAAATGTGACTGTCTGGGAAAGGTGCATAAACAAATACTAATTGATTATGCGGATGCACACAGAATTCAGAGCTCTCGAGTTGACATACGCTCAAGGAGTTATTTTCCGCCAAATCTTGTCTTGCAGGTCATAACAGTGAAATGTTTCAGAATGTCATGCATTCGCGTGAGAGCGGGACAACATGTCAGTGGAGCAGATAAGTTTGATTTTTGCCAGAATTGTTCACTTGGTGATACAAGCATCAGATTTGGCATGAATGTTCTTCATAAACCAGTGTTTGAGAAAAAAGTGCGGGCCTCTTGAAAATCCAATATGGTGGCCAGGTAGGGGTCAAAGAAGAATTATAAGGATCATAAATATTCCAAAAAGATATATTTTGGATTATCTGTGACCAAATGTTATGGAGTTATGGGGTAAAAACAGCAAGAATGGTGACAAAGGGCCCTGTCCCACTGGCGTTTAGGAGGATTTGCATATGGATTGTGCACAAAATTGGCTCATATTCGCTTAACATCCGCAATATGCATGAAACATGCTTGTATGAGTCGGCCGACACCTGCACACGTCCGCAATTATCTGCAGAGGCACGTTTTTCCGTTTCCAGGATTTTTGAGCTGCACAAAATTGGACTGCGGATGACATCCGCCTTACATACTCCATACATACTCAATTCATATACAATACATACTCACTCTATGCGCTGTATATCTGCCATTAACCGCTGATATCCGCAACTGACGGGGATTTGCGGCTTGACAGCAGACTGGGACAGTGTGTAAAACAGATATATACGTATCGTGCCTATCATGTCCACATCACAAACTAAAATATGTTGTAGCGACTGCATACAGATTGGCCACGAAGTGTTTTTATTACATCTGTTTTGCAGCTGATTTGCGGACAATCTGTGAATGCATAACAAACACGTCACGTAAACCCAAAGTACTATATGTGGCAGAAAGCGACATACCTGCCAGTCAGTGCCGGTCCGGCTGTGTACATCCACAAAGACGTAATAGCTGCTGTAATCCAGGACTTTTATTTAACACCAACAAAAGGAAGAGTTGCTGTTTAGCCACAACTCACGCTGAAGTCTGTTTTCTGTGACACTCTCAAAAAAAAAAAAAAACACCATCTCACACCCTGAGCGGCTTCCCCCCTCCCGCTCCCCAAACTCATGAACAGTTAACCCTTGCATGACAAAATGAACATTAACTCTGTGACCAACTTGTAAAGTCCAGCAAATGCTCCAGAGCCTTATTGTTGGTGTGAATAGTGATGCCGACGGCCCGAGTGAGCCTATTTTATGATGCAGATGACGTGCACGTGCAACACGTGCGCGATGCATTCATAATACACCCGTAATACTGCCGTGATAATCTCAATGTCTCGGATCAGTTTCCTTCATCATATATTTGCTATATATTATTAGTAAAAGTAAGTCCCTTCGGCTGCTCCCTTGTTTGCACTTGGGGTCGCCACAGCAAATCCAAGTTGGATCTGCATGTTGAATTGGCACAAGTTTTACGCCGGATGCCCTTCCTGACGCAACTCCACATTACATGGAGAAATGTGGCAGGGGTGGGATTTGAACCCGGAACCTTCTGAACTGAAACCAAGCGCATTAACCACTTGGCCACCAATATATCCGTAATTCATACTGGGACATTTATCATTTTTGGCCATTTTTGTTGCAGACGACAACGAACGCCCGTACTTTGTATGCTCAATTCATGCGCAATTAATCCTCTCCCCAGTGGGACAGGGCCCAAAGGTCAATTTCAGGGGTCAAAAGTTAAAGTTGCTCCAATCTTTGTAAAATGTGATGCAAATTACTGGTTGAGTTAATAGGGTTTTAAAAAGGAATTGTTTGCACCATGTGTCATGCTCAGTTGTCACATTACAGGGTAACTAACATATGTTACATGCCATAGAATCCAAAAGTTAAAGTTGCTCCAATCTTTGTAAAATGTGATGCAAATTACTGGTTGAGTTAATAGGGTTTTAAAAAGGAATCGTTTGCACCATGTGTCATGCTCAGTTGTCACATTACAGGGTAACGTATGTTACATGCCATAGAATCCAATGTACATCGACATTGTTTGACATGTACTTTGCAAACCAAGCATTCAAGACAGTCAAAACTATTCCATGTATTAATCCTATTAGTTCAACCAATAGTTTGCACCACCTTTTACCAAAATTGGAGCAAGTTTAACTTTTGACTTCTGTACAAACTGAAACTGATCTTTGTTACCATTCTTGCTGTTTTTACCCAATAACTCCATAGCATTCAATCATAGATAGTCCAAAGTATACCTTTTTGGAATCTTTGTGATCAGACACATAATGTGGTATAGCTTTCAATATGATTGGAGCATTTTTATATTTTGACCCCTGTGTAATTCTTATTTGGCCTGGCCACCATATTGGATTTTCAAGTGGCCCGCACTTTTTTCTCAAACACTGATTTATGAAGAACATTCATGCCAAATCTGATGCTTGTATCACCAAGTGAAGGACTGTTTCATTTATCTGCTGCACTATGTTGAGTCTCACGCCAAATGCATGAGACCTGACAGGACCGCTTTAAAGTGTGAGTCTCACTCCAGTGAGACTTGAGAGCTCTGAGAATAATAAAACAGAAATTGTGTATTAAAAAACGATGGCAAGCCTAGAACCAGGACTCAGCTCTTCTATAACATTACTGATTCTTAAATGCGTCAAAAACGAAAGCACCGATACAACATCTATAACAATTATGGGAAAGAAATACATTTAAACATCTTAAAAATCTTAGTGCACGTCAAAATTTTATATGTGTGATGGGAATTCATTGTGAACTCTGGGAGCGTTTCAACATCAGCAGACTCAAGGATGCTCACAATCACATGTACATGCACGTTGTTGACACTGGATTGAGTACAATACATGGAATATCCATTCATGATTTCCAGAAAAACACTTATGTGTTGAAACAGTGGCCATGAGGTTCTAAGTGCTTTTCCAAACAAGCATCAATTAATTCAGTGTAAATATTATTCAGAAGTGAATGAGAGCCTTGTCGCTGTGAAGGAGACCAAATTAAATTACACAAAGTTTCAGCATGACACTTCAAACTATTTGTTACCACTTCACGACCGACCTTAACGACCCCAGAGCCATACACCGACTTTAATCAAAGATTCACAAGTATGTATTTGTGTGTTAGTTCCCAGTTAACATTTCTTTTTTCACATTAATTCTGGGCAAAAAACCTCCCTCAAATACCATTTCACAAACAGCAACACTGAAAAAGTTTTGATCACTCTCACCATCTCACTGTTCATCTCTTTGTGAGGTCTTTTTCACCAACAGGCAACCATTCTGGTTCACACACTAACTTTTGAACTGTTTAGAGAGTTTCAGCCAAAATAAACCAGTTCTTAGCCTGAAAAGTTGGTCTGCAACTGTTTAAAAAAAAGAATAGCTGGCTTACTACTCAAACTGGCTTACTGCTCAAACTGTGACCCTCCTTTGATGACATCCTTACTTATACTGATTCCACGCAATTCTGGTGAAAACATGGGCTGGTTTGGTACATGGCACCAAGGTTCAAATAACATTGAATCGCACTAGTTAAAGAATCCATTCGCTCTTATTGGATTTCTGCTTCAGGTCAGGTCAAGTGTAGGAGCATGTCCTGTTACCGTGTGTTACAACATCCACCACACAAAAAAACTACCCTGGGTCCTGCTGGGTAACCACCTGGACAGACATTCGGACCATTTACACCTCAGGAAAGTAGCCTCTGCCACAATCAAATGAAGTGTGCACCATCAGTTGTGTGGTTTCTCAACACGAAGGCCCCTTCGTCTTGGATTGTGCTTACAGAAAGGAGGCACATTTCTGTAGTGCTGTAGCTGATTTTCCTTCAATGCAAATGATACATCTCTTAGAATCCAGGAGTCTCATAACGTGTCCTTAGGTCACTAGTTTGCTGCCAGGAGTCTTATAATGTCACTTTAGGTCGCTGGTTAGCATCCAGGAGTCTTATAATGTCACTTTAGGTCACTGGTTAGCGTCCAGGAGTCTTATAATGTCACTTTAGCTCGCTGGTTAGCATCCAGGAGTCTTATAATGTCACTTTAGGTCACTGGTTAGCGTCCAGGAGTCTTTGTTGTGTGGGCCGCTGAAGAGGAGGTACTGCTGGCCCACCACCACCAGAGGGCGCCCTGTCTGGAGTGCGGGCTCCAGGCACCAGAGGGCGCTGCCGCCTCACAGGAGCAGCCAGGGTGACAGCTGTCACCCATCACCTGAGACGAGACAGCTGATATCCATCAACAGGGACGTATATCAGCAGGACGGCATCTCTACCTCATTGCCGAGATATCGCTCTACCAAGGAGGTAACGAACTCAGCCAGTTACTCTATTCTAAGAGTTAATACTTTTTGCTTGTGCTCAAGGTCAGCTGAAGACAGTGTTGGACGTGACTAGATAAGTACTCACCTTCCAATCCTTCAGTGTTGTTTTTGAGAAGAGGTAGAGGTGGTGTTTCCACCCTGTGTGTTGCTGGGTGCAGCCGCACCCACACCTGATTGTTTCTGTTCCTTGCCAGCAGTACCGGATCCGACGAGCGGAGGCAGTGGCCACCTGGGGTTCGGGACTTGGCGGCTCCAGTATCCCCGGGGTTCGGTGGCAGAGGAAATCGGGTGGTTCCGGTTCGACTCGGACAGACGTCTCCTATCGTCGAGCCTGCCCACACGACACCTTTGGAATTCGGTTACTGCTGTATTTGTAATCTGTTGTGTTTGTTGTGTGAGTTCACAACAGTAAAACTTTGTGATTTGACTTTCTCCATTGTCCGTTCATTTGCGCCCCCTGTTGTGGGTCCGTGTTCCTACACTTTCCCAACAGTCTTATAATGTCACTTTAGGTCGCTGGTTAGCATCCAGGAGTCTTATAATGTCACTTTAGGTCGCTGGTTAGCGTCCAGGAGTCTTATAATGTCACTTTAGGTCACTGGTTAGCATCCAGGAGTCTTATAATGTCACTTTAGGTCACTGGTTAGCATCCAGGAGTCTTATAATGTCACTTTAGGGCCCTGGTTAGCATCCAGGAGTCATATAATGTCACTTTAGGGCCCTGGTTAGCATCCAGGAGTCATATAATGTCACTTTAGGGCCCTGGTTATCATCCAGGAGTCGTATAATGTCACTTTAGGGTCCTGGTTAGCACCCAGGAGTCTTATAATGTCACCTTTGGTTGGTGACCAATAGTATAACAATGTTGCCATAGGTCACTGGTTAGTAACCACGAGTTTCATAATGTTGCCATACATCACTGATTGGCATTCAGGAATTGAGAACATCAATTTGTGCCACTGGTTAGCATTCAGAAGTCTCATCTGAGATCGGAAGACACTGCTGAAACTTTTATGGAGAAACTGAAGACCCATCTGTACAGGCTTGCTTTTAATTAGTTTTAGGCAGTGGTGGGCACAGATAACCAAAAAATTAACTTCGATAACAGATAATCAGATAACTGAAAAGTTATCTTTGATAAAGATAAAACAATAAACCACCCAAAAATGTATCGGAAGTTACAGATAACCGATAACAGATAAATTCCAATATTATCTCTGGCACATTTACAACTACTAGTAAAACAAATTTAATAGCTTCTAATAATATTAAAAGTAACAACAGACCCAAACAATAAGACTACACTTTTTTCTTTCAACAGTCTGCCCCAGCTGGAAGTTCTTGTTTGCTACAGCGCTCCGAGCACAAAGGCACCCCGAGACCCAAACAATGAGACCACACTTTTTTCTTTCAACAGTCTGCCCCAGCTGGAAGCTCTTGTTTACTACAGCGGTCCGAGCACAGAGGTACCCCGAGACCCAAACAATGAGACCACACTTTTTTCTTTCAACATTCGGCCCCTGCTGGAAGCTCTTGTTTATTACAGCCTTCCCAACACAGAGGCACCCTGAGAGCAGCCATAAAGCCAGCTCTCTATCAATGACAAAACTCCGGTCATGCGGAGGTCTTGAAAAATAGTCATATTGAGTTATGGTGTTGATTTATATATAACATTAATACCGATAGAATAACTCCATTAATGTCAATTCTGTCATTTGTACAAAGTTAAAATATAACATATATCTTTTCATGTTGAATAATGCACTAATTCTGACGTTTTGTAACAAAGAGACAGATCGCAAAGGATTCTGGGTAAACATGCCTCTGCTAAACACTGATTGGTTCAGTCATTCATTATGTAAACCAACACGTTAATGTGACGTCTGTCGTGTGTTGGTGTTTAAATGTGCTTTTGTAAAATATTCCATTTTTTAATTTGTAAAAACAGGCATTTTTACGGAGCCCTGGAAGTGTCATCGCAAAATTTTTTGCATGTGGAGGGAATGTGCGCATGTTTGCACACATTCCCTCCACATTCTCTCTTTACAACATTCATTTGATGGTGTAAAACATGCTTTACAGTGTGCGAGATGATTTTTCATGCAGGAATTTTTTGGACCAAGTTTCAGGTTAATCGTGCATCCTGCATCGTGTAGTGTTCATGGAGTATCAAGCTGCGGTCAACATCTGACGACCACCTCCTGATCGCCGATCGTATGGTCGAATGAGAATCAAACCTGTTTGATATATTATTGTGGTCAGCCATCGTGAGGTTATCCTGCTGCTGAAAGCTACAAGCAGCATCCAACCGTTCGCACTGTGCCTGTGCAAACACTGCAGACCTGTCTTGTAATAATGTTATTATTATTATTATTATTATTATTACTATTATTATTATTTTGCAGTTGTTTTGTTTTTAAACTTCATTTGTAAAAAAAAAAGCCATTTGCAAAGCAAAAAAGTTGATTTTACAATCATCTGACATAACCAGGGTCAAAATAAATAGAACACTGCCATCTACTGGTTCCCAGACACTGCCATGAACACTACTGGCCAGTAGATGCTAGATGGCAGTAGAGGCTTTCAAAACAAATTCTAGATAATTCCTGTCTGCTCACAGTTAAAATGCATGGAATTTAACAAATGCAATTAAAAAATCAACGTCTATAAACGCAGAGAATATATTCAAGAGAGTTTTAGGCACAAGAGTTTAATGCTGTTATCCATGGAGCCTGAACAGAGTGTCTGAAATGCATTTGTCCTGTCGTGACATACTGAGATTACATCATCCTACCCAAAATGCACTGTGGGGCACAACATGTGCTCACAAAAACTTAAAAATTAGCACATTACTTTAAAACTAAAACATATATCTGATATTTTTACTTTATGAAACTTCAGACATGACAGTAATTTTAAATAACTTGTCCAAAATTAGTTTGGTTAAAATTTGAACCATAAGTTAAAAATGTATGCCTCTGGATGACTTAGGTCATATTGCCAGCATATCAGTATGGTGTTAAAGAAAATGTTTTTTTTTTTTTCTTTTGGGGCTGTTTGTCCTTTGTTTGCAGATAATTGAGATGCTTTTTATACAAGCAGTTCTCTTCTGTTTGCAAAGATTATAACTATGTGTCTGTTACAAAACTTTTAACAGGTGGGTGCTGAACTAATTTTAAAAATGCTTGTTGCAAAATTAATTGGAAGATAATTGGTCCGATAATGGTTTTTTAAGTTATCTAAAAAGATAATCCGATACTGAAAACATTATTTTCGATAATTATCTGTTATTGGATTATCGGAAGTGTGCCCACCACTGGTTTTAGGTTACTGACATTTTAATTTCTGTTTTTCTAATTTTAATTTATTGTCATTATGATGAACTTTGTGATTTTATCTTGAAAGGTGCTGCATAAATAAACTTCACTTATTTACTTACTCGTAGCATTGCTTTAAGTCACTGGTTAGTGTCCAGGGGCCTCATGTACAAAACCTGGTGTTCACCCGTCTCCACATCCACGTGCAGATGTATCAGAAGTGACGTGAGTGTAACGCGAGAATGTGCGGTGCGTCATGCAAAAATCCTGGCTGGCGTATGCATGTTTCTACACCTATTGCGCCATCTCCGACATGTACAGGTGACATAGGGAATCATTAATAGTGTGAAAACAAGAAGTCATCAGAGTAATATGCACATCAGAGACACACTGATGAACATTTAACACAGCAACTTGTTTGCAATAATATGTGTGGATATAAAAGCATGTGCAAAGTGATGTGTAAAATGGCATGAACAGTGGCTGCATTAGTGTTGTTAGAGGACCTTGCAAATGGTGCAATCTGATGTGAGCGAGGACTTACTTCCAAATGAGGATAATTGGCTCATAAACTGATTTTGATATGGCGAGAACCCAGGGGTTGTCTGTGAACACACACGTGCTGACCATGCTGGCATCCAGGCATCAGCAAGAGCTGGCTGATCGGTCAGGCGTGTGCCAGTCAACTTAGAGCAGAGCCACCAGCTGTGTGGAGTGCAATCATCCGGATGTTATCCAGGTACATTCCAACATTACAGCGCATTTTGCAGCAAGAGCCGGTTTCCTGAATGTAACTGGAGCTATTAACTGCGCACATTTTGCTATAAAAGGTGCCATCACATGATGAATTTGGTTTTGTTAATAGGAAACATTTTCATTCCATCAATGTTCAAATCATATGTGATGTGCAAATGTGCATCAGGCACCAGACACGGCACCTGATGGGGGGCTGCTTGTGTTTAAATAGCTCATTTGTGTAACTGTTCTGAACGAAAACCAGCAAGGACACATTTGGGCATGTGCACATTCAAATATGTTTTTATTAGTATTATTAATGTCTTTTTTATTTTTGCTTGACGGTGAGAGCTGCAGTGCTTCTTATCAGGCTTCCGGTGTTCAGTATTTGTCAATAAACGTGTGTAAATTGTGAATGTCACACTGCAGCGGAGGCGCACCTCACCTTTTTACGTCAGTGTGTGTCCGCTGTTCTGTGTGTCAGCTTCACACACGCACAGTCTGTAGCTCCCACAAACATTTTTCCGGTTACATGATTAATCCGTTTAACAGTGTACTGAATAAACTGTCCCTGGATGTCTCCACGTAATTTCCAGTCATCTATAGCATAATTTCTTTTCTATGTTCATGTTGTCTGATGTGTCGTGGGGAATCCCTTCTCCAAGGGCCCATTTACATGAAATTGTATATTTAAATGGGGCGGAGCCAGGGAAGAGTTTGGTTTCACGCTCGGTTCCACGTTCAGTGGGATGTACAAATGGAACGTGTGTGAATTCATGCCGATACACACACTTTCATACATTTGAATATTTTTGCGCTTACACCAGATTCAGGGTTTTGGCGTATGCCAACTTTTAGTAGAAAGTCCACATTAGTCTTTGTACATGAAGCCCCTGGACTCTTTTAAATCATCATGATGTTTCTGTTACACAATAACTGAAGCCACTAGTTACAACTAGTTACACTAGTTACAAGACCTCAAAAACCAGATAAAATATGAGCTAAATCCCTCAAGACGTTGTTAGATATATTTGTGTTCAATTACGATTTTCTTTATTTGTTTTCTGTACTTGTTTTGGTATTAAGGTAGTTTTTTAGGGTTATACTTTTAGTTTCATTCTTATTCTCACTTTCCTTTGTTCTCGCTTGGTATGTGCATGTAGAACTGGATTTAACTAGTTTGTACCACTTAGGATAAAGAGAGTTGGGTTACAATTATAAATCATATGTCTCCCATTATTGCGCTGGCCTGGGGCAGGGGGATGGACCTCCCTTGAATGCCCACGGGGGGCCAAAAAGAGAAGGATTTTGCGAAATAAGGTCCACCTCTGTTACACATATACTATAATCCTGTATAAAAACTGCTTTTATCCATTGTTCTGGGTTCTGTAATAGCGGATCTTGTCTGTAAGAGAAGTTCTTGCAGGACCCTGGCCTGATTATTTTTGCTGAGACTTTGATTAAATTTAAAAGTGCGGAATAGTTCGAGTTTGTACTTTGTAAGGAGCAATATTACAGAAAGAACTGGGGGAAGAAATAAACTTCACAGATGTAAATTTTGCACAGGATCTACAAACAAAATCTAAACCTGTCACTTATGAAGGAGAAGAGAGAGAGCACTACAACTTTGGAACAACATGAACAACAACAACAAAAAACTTGCTTTGTTGTTTTTGATTGTGCTCTTGAATGTGCTAAATTAAGGAACATTAAAAGTTATAACTGTGTTCTGCCCTCAGCACTGTTTTAATTAAAGCTATTTAGCATTTTAAAGAGTTCTATTTATAGCTCCATCATGTTGTTTGAAACAATATATTTATCACTGGATAACACCTACATTTCATTGCCCATCACATTACACACAGTGTGACTGAGGTGAGGGTGGAAGGATCATTACCAGCTTCAAATCCACAGTCAGAGTCTGTAGTTCAAAGCCTTTCTACTCAGTCCATAAGAGATCTCATCTGTATGTTTGTCATACAGTTACACCCTTGAAGGGAACAGTAAAGGAATGCTGTCTAATAACGTTGATAATGAGGTAGCGCTTACTGACCCCGCTTGGCTCTGGGCTACAAACCGAATTAATGAGAAGGTACGACTTCACTGCCAAGAGAGTTCACTACTGTTTGTCAAGCCTCTTTCTGCAGAATTTGCTGGACTACACCTCTAATTAAACCAATACAAGTAGTATGGTTGCTCATGGCCTGATACAAACTGTGCAAACTGAGTGCATGCAGAAACAAAACAAAATTGAAGATATTAGGCCTCTTTTCAGTAAGCAACAAGGGAACATTGCACTCACCCCCCATCCATGGACTTGCTTTCTTGTGCCTTGTAATTAGCAGGGCAAGTGTAGGCATAATCAGTGGTGGGCACAGTTCCGATAATCCGATAACCAATAATTATCAAAGATAAAGTTTTCATTACCGGATTATCTTTTCAGATAACTTTGAAAACCATTATCAGACTAATTATCTTCCGATAAATTTATGTCCGATAATTTTTAGACTGTTAACATGGTAAACAAAGGTGAGCAGATGTGTAGTTCTATCCTCTGCAAACAGAGGAGAACTGCTTCTAGAAGACACCACTCTATCCTCTGCAGGCAAAGGAGAACTGGTTCCAAAAAAAACTAATTTCTCTTAACCCCATACTGAAACGTGGGCGATGTCACCCAAGTCATCCAGAGGCATACATTTTTAACTTATGGTTCAAATTTTAACCAAACTTATTTCAGACAAGTTATTTAAATTAATGTCATGTCTGAAGTTTTATAAAGTGAAAATATCAGATATGTTTTAGTTTTAAAGTAATGCGCTAATTTTTAAGGTTTTAGTGTGGACATGCTGTCCAGGTGCATTATGGGTGATGGGTAATCTCAGTACGTTCACGACAGGAGAATGCATTTGAGACACTCTGATCAGGCTCCACGGACAACAGCATTAAACTCTAGTGCCTAAAACTCTCGTGAATATATTCTCTGGGTTTACAGACGTTGTTATTGTGTTTACATTTATTAAATTCCACGCATCTTAAACGCAGCAAGTAGCAACACAGATTATCTGAAATTTTGTTTTGGCAAGACATCAAAGTTTAAAAAACAAAACAAAAAACATTACAAGACAGGTCTGCAGTGTTTGCACAGGCACAGTGTGAGAGGTTGGATGCTTGTAGCTCTTCAGCAGCGGGATACCCTCATGATGGCCAACCAGAATATCAAACAGGTTTGATTTTCATCTGACCATACAATCACCGATCAGGAGGTGGTCATGAGATGTTAAACACAGCTCATTACTCCATGTATACTAAATGATGCAGGACACGCGATTAACCTGAAACTCTTTGCGATCCAAAAAATTCTCGCACGAATGAAAAATCAGCTGAAAAAGGGCCAAAACTTGCACAGGCACCAGTAGATCATGGCAGTGTTCTATTTATTTTGACACCGGTTATATCAGATGGTTATCTAATTACAACATGGCTTTTTTTTTTTTGAAAATTCCTTTTTTTTTTACAACTAAAAAATGGGATATTTTACAAAAGCACATTTATCTGTAAACACCAACACACGACACACCTCACATTAATGTGTTGGTTTACATAGAATTAATCAACCAACCAATCAGTGTTAGCGGAGGCACATTTTACCCAGAATGCCATCTGTCTGTTTGTTACAAAACTTCAGAATTAGTGCATTATTCAACATTAAAAGATATATGTTATATCTTAACTTTGCACAAATGACAATTGTCCTTCCCAATGTCGCCAAGTACTTCAATCAATCAATCAATCAATCAATTTTTTTTATATAGCGCCAAATCACAACAAACAGTTGCCCCAAGGTGCTTTATATTGTAAGGCAAGGCCATACAATAATTATGTAAAACCCCAACGGTCAAAACGACCCCCTGTGAGCAAGCACTTGGCTACAGTGGGAAGGAAAAACTCCCTTTTAACAGGAAGAAACCTCCAGCAGAACCAGGCTCAGGGAGGGGCAGTCTTCTGCTGGGACTGGTTGGGGCTGAGGGAGAGAACCAGGAAAAAGACATGCTGTGGAGGGGAGCAGAGATCGATCACTAATGATTAAATGCAGAGTGGTGCATACAGAGCAAAAAGAGAAAGAAACAGTGCATCATGGGAACCCCCCAGCAGTCTACCTCTATAGCAGCATAACTAAGGGATGGTTCAGGGTCACCTGATCCAGCCCTAACTATAAGCTTTAGCAAAAAGGAAAGTTTTAAGCCTAATCTTAAAAGTAGAGAGGGTGTCTGTCTCCCTGATCTGAATTGGGAGCTGGTTCCACAGGAGAGGAGCCTGAAAGCTGAAGGCTCTGCCTCCCATTCTACTCTTACAAACCCTAGGAACTACAAGTAAGCCTGCAGTCTGAGAGCGAAGCGCTCTATTGGGGTGATATGGTACTACGAGGTCCCTAAGATAAGATGGGACCTGATTATTCAAAACCTTATAAGTAAGAAGAAGAATTTTAAATTCTATTCTAGAATTAACAGGAAGCCAATGAAGAGAGGCCAATATGGGTGAGATATGCTCTCTCCTTCTAGTCCCCGTCAGTACTCTAGCTGCAGCATTTTGAATTAACTGAAGGCTTTTTAGGGAACTTTTAGGACAACCTGATAATAATGAATTACAATAGTCCAGCCTAGAGGAAATAAATGCATGAATTAGTTTTTCAGCATCACTCTGAGACAAGACCTTTCTGATTTTAGAGATATTGCGTAAATGCAAAAAAGCAGTCCTACATATTTGTTTAATATGCGCTTTGAATGACATATCCTGATCAAAAATGACTCCAAGATTTCTCACAGTATTACTAGAGGTCAGGGTAATGCCATCCACAGTAAGGATCTGGTTAGACACCATGTTTCTAAGATTTGTGGGGCCAAGTACAATAACTTCAGTTTTATCTGAGTTTAAAAGCAGGAAATTAGAGGTCATCCATGTCTTTATGTCTGTAAGACAATCCTGCAGTTTAGCTAATTGGTGTGTGTCCTCTGGCTTCATGGATAGATAAAGCTGGGTATCATCTGCGTAACAATGAAAATTTAAGCAATACCGTCTAATAATACTGCCTAAGGGAAGCATGTATAAAGTGAATAAAATTGGTCCTAGCACAGAACCTTATGGAACTCCATAATTAACTTTAGTCTGTGAAGAAGATTCCCCATTTACATGAACAAATTGTAATCTATTAGACAAATATGATTCAAACCACCGCAGCGCAGTGCCTTTAATACCTATGGCATGCTCTAATCTCTGTAATAAAATTTTATGGTCAACAGTATCAAAAGCAGCACTGAGGTCTAACAGAACAAGCCCAGAAATGAGTCCACTGTCCGAGGCCATAAGAAGATCATTTGTAACCTTCACTAATGCTGTTTCTGTACTATGATGAATTCTAAAACCTGACTGAAACTCTTCAAATAGACCATTCCTCTGCAGATGATCAGTTAGCTGTTTTACAACTACCCTTTCAAGAATTTTTGAGAGAAAAGGAAGGTTGGAGATTGGCCTATAATTAGCTAAGATAGCTGGGTCAAGTGATGGCTTTTTAAGTAATGGTTTAATTACTGCCACCTTAAAAGCCTGTGGTACATAGCCAACTAACAAAGATAGATTGATCATATTTAAGATCGAAGCATTAAATAATGGTAGGGCTTCCTTGAGCAGCCTGGTAGGAATGGGGTCTAATAAACATGTTGATGGTTTGGATGAAGTAACTAATGAAAATAACTCAGACAGAACAATCGGAGAGAAAGAGTCTAACCAAATACAGGCATCACTGAAAGCAGCCAAAGATAACGATACGTCTTTGGGATGGTTATGGGTAATTTTTTCTCTAATAGTTAAAATTTTGTTAGCAAAGAAAGTCATGAAGTCATTACTAGTTAAAGTTAATGGAATACTCAGCTCAATAGAGCTCTGACTCTTTGTCAGCCTGGCTACAGTGCTGAAAAGAAACCTGGGGTTGTTCTTATTTTCTTCAATTAGTGATGAGTAGAAAGATGTCCTAGCTTTACGGAGGGCTTTTTTATAGAGCAACAGACTCTTTTTCCAGGCTAAGTGAAGATCTTCTAAATTAGTGAGACGCCATTTCCTCTCCAACTTACGGGTTATCTGCTTTAAGCTACGAGTTTGAGAGTTATACCATGGAGTCAGACACTTCTGATTTAAAGCTCTCTTTTTTAGAGGAGCTACAGCATCCAAAGTTGTCTTCAATGAGGATGTAAAACTATTGACGAGATACTCTATCTCACTTACAGAGTTTAGGTAGCTACTCTGCACTGTGTTGGTATATGGCATTAGAGAACATAAAGAAGGAATCATATCCTTAAACCTAGTTACAGCGCTTTCTGAAAGACTTCTAGTGTAATGAAACTTATTCCCCACTGCTGGGTAGTCCATCAGAGTAAATGTAAATGTTATTAAGAAATGATCAGACAGAAGGGAGTTTTCAGGGAATACTGTTAAGTCTTCTATTTCCATACCATAAGTCAGAACAAGATCTAAGATATGATTAAAGTGGTGGGTGGACTCATTTACTTTTGAGCAAAGCCAATAGAGTCTAATAATAGATTAAATGCAGTGTTGAGGCTGTCATTCTCAGCATCTGTGTGGATGTTAAAATCGCCCACTATAATTATCTTATCTGAGCTAAGCACTAAGTCAGACAAAAGGTCTGAAAATTCACAGAGAAACTCACAGTAACGACCAGGTGGACGATAGATAATAACAAATAAAACTGGTTTTTGGGACTTCCAATTTGGATGGACAAGACTAAGAGTCAAGCTGCAAGCAAGAATTTTTATGCTTAAATAGATTTTTGCTGGTTATTGGTAGTCTGGGAGCAGGCACCGTCTCTACGGGGATGGGGTAATGAGGGGATGGCAGGGGGAGAGAAGCTGCAGAGAGGTGTTTAAGACTACAACTCTGCTTCCTGGTCCCAACCCTGGATAGTCACGGTTTGGAGGATTTAAGAAAATTGGCCAGATTTCTAGAAATGAGAGCTGCTCCATCCAAAGTGGGATGGATGCCGTCTCTCCTAACAAGACCAGGTTTTCCCCAGAAGCTTTGCCAATTATCTATGAAGCCCACCTCATTTTTTGGACACCACTCAGACAGCCAGCAATTCAAGGAGAACATGCGGCTAAACATGTCACTCCCGGTCTGATTGGGGAGGGGCCCAGAGAAAACTACAGAGTCCGACATTGTTTTTGCAAAGTTACACACCGATTTAATGTTAATTTTAGTGACCTCCGATTGGCGTAACCGGGTGTCACTACTGCCGACGTGAATTACAATCTTACCAAATTTACGCTTAGCCTTAGCCAGCAGTTTCAAATTTCCTTCAATGTCGCCTGCTCTGGCCCCCGGAAGACAATTGACTATGGTTGCTGGTGTCGCTAACTTCACATTTCGCAAAACAGAGTCGCCAATAACCAGAGTTTGATCCTCGGCGGGTGTGTCGTCGAGTGGGGAAAAACGGTTAGAGATGTGAACGGGTTGGCGGGGCTTCTGTTTAGGGCTACGCTTCCTCCTCACAGTCGCCCAGTCAGCCTGCTTTCCCGGCTGCTCGGGATCTGCCAGGGGGGAACTAACGGCAGCTAAGCTACCTTGGTCCGCACCGACTACAGGGGCCTGGCTAGCTGTAGAATTTTCAACGGTGCGGAGCCGAGTCTCCAATTCGCCCAGCCTGGCCTCCAAAGCTACGAATAAGCTACACTTATTACAAGTACCGTTACTGCTAAAGGAGGCCGAGGAATAACTAAACATTTCACACCCAGAGCAGAAAAGTGCGGGAGAGACAGGAGAAGCCGCCATGCTAAATTGGCTAAGAGCTAGTAGCTACGCTAAGCTAGCGGATTCCTAAAAACACGCAAAGTGAATAATGTGTAAATAATTTAGAGGTGATTCAGCAGAAGGAGTGCTTTAGTTAAGGCACGTAAAGATTACACTGGGAAACAAATCGTAATCTAGATAACTAGATCAATCTCACTGCGCAGATTAAACAGCTAACAGATACAGAAAAACACCGCTGTGCTCCGGAACAGGAAGTGATACAATACCGCAGTGAGAGCCAACCACCTGCTTTACTTGCTCACAGGGGGTCGTTTTGACCGTTGGGGTTTTTCCGTAATTATTGTATGGCCTTGCCTTACAATATAAAGCGCCTTGGGGTAACTGTTTGTTGTGATTTGGTGCTATATAAATAAAATTGATTTGATTTGAATTGACATTAATGGAGTTATTCTATCAGTATTCATTTTATTTATACACCAAACCATAACTCAGCACTGCTTTATTTTCCAAGACCTTGGCCTGACAGCAGCGTTGTGATTGAGTAGAGAGTTGAGCTTTGTGGCTCCTCTCAGTTCCTTCTGTGTTGGAAGCCATGTAGTAAACTGGAGCTTCCAGCAGGAAGCAGGACACTCAAAGACAGCAGTGCTAACTCATTGTTTGGGTCTGTTGTCACTTTTGATGCTTCCAAAAGCGATCGTGGTGTTAAAACTCAAAATCAGCTTGTTAGTAGTTGCAAGTGTACCGGAGATAATACTGGAATTTATCGGTTATCTGTAACTTCCAATACATTTTTGGATGGTTTATAGTTTTAGCTTTATTGAAGATAACTTTTCAGTTATCTGATTATCTGTTATCAACGTTAATGTTTTGGTTATCTGTGCCCACCACTGGGCATAATGGAGTTAGACAGTGAGTGGGTCTGCAAAAGTTCTGTCAGTAAGTCCATAAAAATGTCTGCATATTCTAACACATACCAGTGAGGAACAATTAAGATCCTATTTTGGGCCACGTTGGCATATTTAATCAGAATAATTTGCTGTTATTTTTTTACTTTAATTAGGCACATTGGGGCCCCGCGACAGACTGGCATCCTGCCCAGGGTGCACTCCACCTCACGCCCTATGACTGCTGGGATAGGCTCCATCCCCCCATGACACTGAATCGGAGTAAGCAGTTGAAGACTGACTGAGTGAATAAGCACATTGACAAAACAGGACATGTCTAGGCTTGTTCAGGCAGGCACGTGTAAAGCCAGCTTTTTGTTCAAATGCGATGAAGACAAAAACGTGTGCAGTGTACACACGTTCTCATCACACATTCTTTATATTTATTTGGCGAAAAGGGCAGCTGCATTGTTTCTGTGCATACTCATCATTGATAAATGAGGCCTCTAGTGTCTTAAAACATTCAAATTTGGAGCCAATATTACAAGAGTGACACTGAGGATCTTGTGAAAACCATTTTCGATGTCATAAGAAACTATTTGTTTTGTGAATGTTGCTTTAAAGGTCAAGGAGCTGCTACTCGTCACATCGTTTCTCCAAATAATCGGGGAGCAAGAGCAATATAACACATGAAAAGTCCACCTTCCTCCAAAAGAGGATGTGGGCGCATCACACAGAGTGGAAAGCAGTTCAGTGGGCGTGTTCCACAGAGCAAGCAGCTGTTCTGATTTGGACATGCATGATGTATGACAGAAATAAAGCAAAAATGTTGGATGTAAGTTTTGTTTAAAGCAGGTACTGTAATTTCCGGAGTACAAGTTGCAGCTTGTTTACTAGTTTGAAAAGTCCTGCAATTTATAGTCCGGTGCGATATACTGAAATCTCAAGATTCACAAACACAAATTATCATTAGAATGGAAACGTAACATTAAACAGCCTTTTGTTTTAGTGGTGCATCTTAGCTAAAATCTCAATAACAATTGCTCATGTCATAAAGGCACCAAATTTGCCACACATTCTAAATTAATTAATGTTTATTTTTTGGTTTGGGGCATCCTAGAGCTGACCTCTAATGACCTACAGGAGACAATGAAGAATCACACAGTGGTGAAAATTTCAATCATATTGAAAAGGTATACCAAATTATTTATCTGATCATCAAGATTCCAGAAATGTGTAGTTTGAATGTTATAGATTTATGGGGTAAAAATAGCAAAAAAGATGACAAAGGTCAATTTCAGTTTGTACAGGGGTGAAAGGTTAGGGCCCCTTCACACATAGCACAAATGTGGCTGAATTGCGCACAAAGCAGGAATCGTATGCAATACATGTAAAATTGGAGCTGCCGCCAACGCCTCGTACACCTGTTGCTACAACTATTTGTGCACATCAGCGGCTGAAAAACAGAGTGCCCTGTGAGAGCCCATTGAACCCTCTCGTGGCAGATGTCGGCCAAATTCCAGGTGACACACATGAACATCTGACACCGCTCACTTGGCACTTAGAAAATGTGTGGCCATTCATGCTGTAACCACAAAAATAGTGAGCAGATGACTACTTTTGAGCTGGCTGTGAAATGTGTCTAAGTGCCCCCACGAGTGTGGCGTTGCAAAACAGCAATGCACATATGGCATGCCAGAGTGTCAGGTCCTCCTGCAACATGTGCTGTACGTGTGAATCGCATGTGTTGCACCACGGACATGAACTTACAACTGTCCACTGTGACGCATGTGTGTCTGCTTGCTGTCCTCACGTGGACATACATAAAAACATATATCGCTGCTGCGACGGGCTGCAGCAAGCGAGCACACGGCGTGCGCACTGACAGGTTGCCCCAGGTGATACGGACAATCAGATCATAACATGCAGCAGGCGATCTGAATGTCACGTCACCCATGTGAGCTCTGTTCTACATGGCGTGGTGTCTGTGCTGTGGCGCACCGTCCACAGGACACGTGTGCCAGGCCGGACATGCGCATGGGGCTGGCTGAACATGCCAGGCCAGTAGATGTGGACATGATAAGAGCGCAGTCCTCCATTCATGTCATTTGATGAGTGTGTGTCTGTGACCATGGGTCATCTACAGAGGAACAGATGACTCATACTTATATTGTTCACTGCATAAGAGGGATTTAATAAAATGTGGTGTTTTTATGGTGTGTGGTTTTATTTATTTATTTTTTAAATATGTCTATCTCCTTGTTGATTTCAGGCATTTTCCCACACCTTTTATAGGACAGTGATGGTAGCTCAGTGGTAAAATTTCTGGCTGGCAATCAGAGCTTATGTAAATTGCAGGTCGAATCCCATGGGTGGCATGTGTTTATTTATTTTATTTGTTTCACAGCAGCTGTACAATGTGGATACCCATGCTCCGGCTGCTCACACTGTGTTCGTTCATGCCTGCCTGACTACATGTTACTCCTGATGTCAGCTCAATGTTTTCGTGGTTCACTCATACGAGCTGTTTCACTGTGATTTACCCTGATTCATACATGTGTGAAGGGGCCATTAATGTTGCTCCAATTTTGGTAAAAAGTGATGCAAATTATTGGTTGAGTTAAGAGGCTTTTTAAAAGAAATACAAGTGGTTAATACACTTGGTTTCAGTTCAGAAGGCTCCAGGTTCAAATCCCATCCCTGCCACAGTTTGCCAGAAGCATGCCCGACACGGCAAATAATGCTATAATCCAATGCAGTCGGGAGGAACAGAGGTGTGGTCAGCTCTGTTAGAACACATCTGGATTACCTCGTCAACACCTGCACAATGGCATCCAAAGTGCATGTAGACAACAGATGGATGATACAGATTGCTGTCAGATGGCCATAAAAGGTGCTGCAGACTGCCCGATCAAACGTCTGGATGGCAGTCTCATGGCATGTCGTGATCCAAACATGGGACTGGAGCGCTGTGTTCTTCATGCACATGTGTGCACGAGTGTGCAGCACGTGCCTGTGCACAAACATGCGTTGGGCTGCAATTATCACTCAGCCGTGTGTGTGTGTGTGTGTATATGCATAACGCTGCATGGGCCACTAAGCGTGCAAGTGGGGCAAACGTGCGTGCGCATGCCACTGGACATCTCCACTTAAAGTTTGCTGGCATTGTGCCATGCTCTCCCCTGTGTTGTGTGGGCCGCCAGAAGAGGAGGTACTGCTGGCCCATCACCAGAGGGCGCCCTACCTGAAGTGCGGGCTTCAGGCACGAGAGGGCGCTGCCGCCACGGACACAGCCGGGGGTGACAGCTGTCACTCATTATCTCTTGACAGCTGTCACCCATCTACACTTCATCATCCTACTCCATAAAGACCGGACGTCATCTCCACCTCGTTGCCGAGATATCGTCTACCTTAGGAGGTAACTTTCTCTGCCTGCATTGTTTGATTCCAAGTGCTATTGTGTTGCAGCTGTCTAACTAGAGGACCGGCGTGGGTTGCGACTGTTTCGTCCTACTTCCCGTCAGATAAGTGGTTAAACAGACGCTGCACGAGTGTGTGTTAGAGGTGGAGGTGGAATTCCCACCGTTGTTGTTACTGGGTGTTCACACACCCACATCTGATTGTCTCTGCTCCTCGCCAGCAGTACCAGATCCGACACGCGGAGACAGTGGCCACCTGGGGTGTTCGGGATTTGGAGGCTCCAGTATTCTCCGGGTTCGGCGGCAGAGGAAATCGTGTGGTTCCGGTTCTTCTCAGGACAGACGTCTTCTATCCTCGAGCCTGCCCACACGTCACCTTTGCTACTTGACTATTGTACTTATTCTGTAATCTGCTGTGTTTGGTTCTGCTTTTCACAACAGTAAAGTGTTCATATTTGACTCTTTCATTATCTGTTCATTTACGCCCCCTGTTGTGGGTCCGTGTCATGACACTTTCCCAACAGGATATCTCGGCCAGCGTCATGGACTCCGAGGGGCGTCACCCAGCCATTGAATGGCCAATGGGAGAGCAGGGTGCACAGGCGTCTGCAGGAGGCGTGATTGGTGAGTTGCAGCACATCCTCACCGCCTTTACGGCTCGGTTGGATCAGATGACCGAGCAAAACATCCTCCTGAACCGCAGGGTGGAGGCTCTCTCCGCACAGGTGGCAACGAGCGCTCAGGGCGCTGCTGCAGCTCCTCCTCCTGTCGACCCTGTGCAGGATATAAACGTTCCACTGGTCGTTCAACAACCCCTCCCACCATCCCCTGAAGCATACATAAGCCCCCCAGAGCCGTATGGAGGTTGTGTGGAGACGTGCGCGGACTTTCTCATGCAGTGTTCGCTCATCTTTGCACAACGTCCCGTCATGTACGCGTCTGATGCTAGTAAAGTAGCTTATGTAATTAATCTGCTTCGAGGAGAGGCACGCGCTTGGGCTACGGTGCTTTGGGAGCAAAATTCACGGCTCCTTCATACGTACACTGGGTTTGTGAGGGAGTTCAAAACAGTGTTTGATCACCCTAATAGAGGAGAGACCGCTTCAACTGTGCTGCTGTCAATGAGACAGGGACGCCGGTGCGCAGCCGCTTATGCAGTCGACTTCCGCATTGCGGCTGCGAGGTCCGGCTGGAATAACGCTGCGCTCCGCGCCGCCTTCATAAACGGACTGTCGTCGGTCCTGAAGGAGCACCTGGTGGCCAAGGACAAACCGCGGGATTTGGATGGACTTATTGATCTTGTTATACGGTTAGACAATCGGTTAGAGGAACGCCGTCGGGAGCGAGACGAAGGACGTGACCGGGCACGCGCCGTCCCTCTCCCTTCCGGGTCTGAAAAGGTTCCGCCCTCCCCACGCTCCACAGCCGCAGTGCTCCGTGGGGCAACAGCACCCCCTGCTGGTGTTGCTAGGGAAATGCGCAGGGCCAATATAAGATCAAATGACAGAATGAGGAGGCTGGTCCACGGGGAGTGCTTTTTCTGCAGCTCAAAGGAGCATATGCAGAGAAACTGCCCCAAACGGCCAAAACGATAACACTCGCCTTTAGAGACTGGGCTAAAGGGGGGTCATAACATGCACGTGGGACACACACGTATTGCCACACGACTCCCAGTTACAATCCTGAGTGGGGATTTAACCCTTCAAGCCCCAGCACTGGTGGACACGGGGTCAGAAGGGAATCTGCTGGATAGCAGATGGGCTAGGGAAGCAGGGCTCCCTCTGGTGGTGCCGCCTTCACCGTTGCAGGTGCGGGCACTAGATGGCACCCTTCTCCCTTTAATCACGCACAAGACACAGCCAGTAACTCTGGTAGTGTCTGGGAATCATCGAGAGGAGATCGAGTTTTTTGTGACTCCTTCTACCTCCCGCGTGATTTTGGGCTTCCCTTGGATGTTGAAACACAATCCCTGGATTGATTGGCCGTCTGGGGTGGTGGTTCAGTGGAGCGAAACCTGCCATCGGGTGTGTTTAGGATCCTCGGTTCCTCCCGGTTTACAGGCTAAGGAGGAGGTCAAAGTCCCTCCCAATCTGACAGCGGTGCCAGTTGAGTATCACGATCTTGCTGACGTCTTCAGCAAGGATCTGGCACTCACTCTTCCTCCGCACCGTCCGTACGATTGTGCCATTGATTTGATACCAGGCATGGAGTTCCCGTCCAGCAGGCTGTACAACCTCTCACAACCTGAACGCGAATCAATGGAGACCTACATCCGGGACTCATTAGCTGCCGGGTTGATCCGAAATTCCACCTCCCCGATGGGTGCAGGTTTCTTTTTTGTGGGCAAGAAAGATGGCGGACTCCGTCCATGCATCAATTACAGGGGGCTGAATGAGATTACGGTTCGCAATCGATACCCGTTGCCCTTGTTGGATTCCGTGTTCACCCCTCTGCATGGAGCCAAAATCTTTACAAAATTGGATCTTCGGAATGCGTATCACCTGGTTCGGGTCCGGAAGGGAGACGAATGGAAGACGGCATTTAACACCCCGTTAGGTCACTTTGAGTACCTGGTCATGCCGTTCGGCCTCACTAACGCCCCCGCAACGTTCCAAGCTTTGGTAAACGATGTCTTGCGGGACTTCCTGCACCAATTCGCCTTCGTATATCTGGACGATATTCTCATCTTTTCCCCGGACCCTGAGACTCATGTCCAGCATGTACGTCAGGTCCTGCAGCGGTTGTTGGAGAACCGGCTGTTTGTGAAGGGCGAGAAGTGTGAGTTTCACCGCGCTTCTTTGTCCTTCCTGGGGTTTATCATCTCCTCTAACTCCGTCACCCCTGATCCGGCCAAGGTTGCGGCGGTGAGAGATTGGCCCCAACCTACAAGCTGGAGGAAGCTGCAACAGTTCCTCGGCTTTGCAAATTTCTACAGGAGGTTCATAAAGGGCTATAGCCAGGTAGTTAGCCCCCTGACAGCCCTGACCTCTCCTAAAGTCCCCTTCACCTGGTCGGATCGGTGCGAAGCCGCATTCAAGGAGTTGAAACGATGGTTCTCGACTGCACCAGTGCTGGTGCAGCCCGACCTTGGCCGCCAGTTTGTGGTCGAAGTGGACGCCTCTGACTCAGGGATAGGAGCCGTGCTATCCCAGAGCGGAGAGACCGATAAGGTCCTTCACCCGTGTGCCTATTTTTCCCGCAGGTTGACCCCAGCTGAACGGAACTATGACGTCGGCAATCGAGAACTCCTTGCGGTGAAAGAGGCTCTTGAGGAGTGGAGACACCTGTTGGAGGGAGCGTCTGTGCCGTTCACGGTTTTCACTGACCATCGGAACCTGGAGTATATCAGGACCGCCAGGCGGCTGAACCCCAGGCAAGCCCGCTGGTCACTGTTCTTCGGGCGTTTTGACTTCCGGATCACCTACCGCCCCGGGACCAAGAACCAGAGATCGGATGCCTTGTCCCGGGTGCATGAAGATGAAGTCAAGACTGAGCTGTCGGATCCACCGGAGCCCATCATTCCGGAGTCCACTATCGTGGCCACCCTCACCTGGGACGTGGAGAAGACCGTCCGGGAGGCCCTGGCACGGAGCCCGGACCCCGGAACAGGGCCGAAGAACAGACTCTACGTCCCACCAGAGGCAAGAGCTGCTGTCTTGGATTTCTGTCACGGTTCTAAGCTCTCCTGTCATCCGGGGGTGCGACGGACCGTGGCAGTGGTCCGGCAGCGCTTCTGGTGGGCATCCCTGGAGGCCGACGTCCGGGAATATATCCAGGCCTGCACCACCTGTGCCAGGGGCAAGGCAGACCACCAGAAGGCACAGGGACTTCTTCAGCCACTTCCTGTGCCTCATCGCCCCTGGTCCCACATCGGTCTGGATTTTGTCACGGGCCTCCCGCCGTCCCAGGGCATGACAACCATCTTCACGATAGTGGACCGGTTCTCCAAGGCGGCCCACTTCGTGGCCCTCCCGAAGCTCCCCACAGCCCAGGAGACTGCAAACCTCCTGGTCCACCACGTAGTCCGTCTGCATGGGATACCTACCGACATCGTCTCTGATCGTGGTCCCCAGTTTTCCTCACACGTCTGGAGGAGCTTCTGCCGGGAACTGGGGGCCACTGTGAGCCTCTCGTCCGGGTATCACCCGCAGACCAATGGACAGGCAGAACGGGCCAATCAGGAATTGGAGCAAGCCTTGCGCTGTGTGACGTCCGCCCACCCGACGGCCTGGAGTGAACATCTGGCCTGGATCGAGTACGCACATAACAGCCAGGTGTCCTCTGCCACCGGCCTCTCCCCATTTGAGGTGTGTTTGGGGTAACAGCCCCCGCTGTTTCCCGTGGTGGAGGGAGAGGTCGGTGTGCCCTCGGTCCAGGCCCACCTGCGGAAGTGCCGTCGGGTGTGGTGCTCCGCCCATTCTGCCTTGTTAAAGGCCCGGACAAGGGTGAAGACCCATGCAGACCGCTGCGGTCCCCGGCCCCTGCTTACCAGCCCGGGCAGGAGGTGTGGCTTTCCACGAAGGACTTCCCCCTCCAGGTGGACTCTCCAAAGCTCAAGGACAGGTACATTGGACCGTTTGAAATCCTCAAAATCCTCAGTCCTGCCGCAGTGAAGCTCCGACTCCCAGCTTCACTGCGGATCCACCCGGTTTTTCACGTGTCAAAAATCAAACCCCACCGCACCTCACCTCTCTGTGCTCCCGGACCGGCGCCGCCTCCTGCCCGGATCATCGACGGGGAGCCGGCTTGGACAGTGCGCCGGCTCCTGGATGTCTGTCGGATGGGCCGGGGGTTCCAGTATTTGGTGGACTGGGAGGGGTATGGACCCGAAGAACGCTCCTGGGTGAAGAGGAGCTTCATCCTGGACCCGGCCCTCCTGGCCGATTTCTACCGCCGTCACCCGGACAAGCCTGGTCGGGCGCCAGGAGGCGCCCGTTGAGGGGGGGGTCCTGTTGTGTGGGCCGCCAGAAGAGGAGGTATTGCTGGCCCACCACCAGAGGGAGCCCTGCCTGAAGTGCGGGCTTCAGGCACGAGAGGGCGCTGCCGCCATGGACACAGCCGGGGGTGACAGCTGTCACTCATTATCTCTTGACAGCTGTCACCCATCTACACTTCATCATGCTATTCCATAAAGACCGGACGTCATCTCCACCTCGTTGCTGAGATATCGTCTACCTTAGGAGGTAACTTTCTCTGCCTGCATTGATTGATTCCAAGTGCTATTGTGTTGCAGCTGTCTAACCAGAGGACCGGCGTGGGTCGCGACTGTTTCGTCCTACTTCCCGTCAGATAAGTGGTTAAACAGACGCTGCACGAGTGTGTGTTAGAGGTGGAGGTGGAATTCCCACCGTTGTTGTTACTGGGTGTTCACACACCCACATTTGATTGTCTCTGCTCCTCGCCAGCAGTACCAGATCCGACACGCGGAGACAGTGGCCACCTGGGGTGTTCGGGATTTGGCGGCTCCAGTATTCTCTTGGTTCGGCTGAGGAGGAAATCGTGTGGTTCCGGTTCTTCTCAGGACAGACGTCTTCTATCCTCGAGCCTGCCCACACGCCACCTTTGCTACTTGACTATTGTACTTATTCTGCAATCTGCTGTGTTTGGTTGTGCTTTTCACAACAGTAAAGTGTTCATATTTGACTCTTTCATTGTCCGTTCATTTACGCCCCCTGTTGTGGGTCCGTGTCACGACACTTTCGCAACACCCTGCTTCGGACAGAGCCTTTCCAGGGAACTTTCTTTTTCCTTTTTTGCTGACTTCAGGAGCAAAACGCAACTCTGGACGCCGCGATGGTTGGATTATCACATGGGATTATTTTTTTCATTTTGGGTGAGAGGATATTAACAGCATGCTGCTGTCTTGGCTTCACCTTAACGTGCACGCTGTGAAACACTCCTGGACCACTGTTAGGGGTGAGATGCATGTTTATTAATGGTGTAACAGCCTGCCACAAGTTCCATGTCATATACAGAGTTAGACGGTGATCATATATTAAAGCGTGAGAAGCGTTCAACTCTGAGCCTGATGCACGCAATGATGCATTACTGCGCACCACAGAGAGGGGCAGCTGCCGTGTTATGATGGAGACAATAGTTCCCATTATTTACATCGCCCATGGGACGGAATGGACAAATATCTGTACTGTAAGGTCTATTGTGGCTATAACAGCCTGTTCAGATTTGCGGCATCATGTGCGCAGCAGCACACGGAGCTTTCGCTTTGACAGCTGCTGTTCACATTTACTGTACATGATAATAATTCATAATTATTATCACGATGAAGTGTGTCACATACATTTCAACAGTTCCTCTGGCTCTGGGGGAAGGGGGGGTGGACATTATTATAGTGGGATGTGCAGGTCATATCAGCAGGCATACCGTGCCAGATCTATCTTGAGGTTCCGTCATATGCGCTCAACTCATTTCGGATCCCATTTTGCCACCATCAAAATATGTAAATTGCGGTTAGATGGTCCTCAGATAACACATGGACTGCCGTCGTATAGGTTTCCCATCTCGATGGCGCCTGGCGAATTATGAACATGTGCGACACACTCGGGGCCACCAGCAGAGTTTGACAAACTGTGTCGACTTCCGGAGATGGCTGTCAGAAGGTTTTGGAACTGAAATCTGACACCTTTCGGATGTGTGCCAATTCATAAGTCTGGCGCTATGTGTGATGGGGTATAACATATTGCACTGGGGATGGGGGTTGGGGGGGGGGGGGTTGTTTTGAGAAACTGACTGAGTGTATGATTAAAAAAGGGGAAAACACTGAAATTATTGACAGGTATGGAAAGTGCAGTAGATTATCTTAAGGTGGATGAAAGCTGAAGGAGTGCAGCACTCTTTATGTTTCTGCGCTTCAGAATTTTACTATGGAAATCCTGGATTAGTATTCAGAAGCCACAATGAGACCTCTGCCTTTTTGAAATGTAACACTTATACAACCCGACCTGATCTTTATGACCTGGCTCACACACCACATTCAGTGAAATGACTCCACATAATGCGATTGTGGCACAATGAGCAACTTTTACAGCACATGAACCGGCATCAATAATTTGAGCCGTAAAGTCATGATGTGGTGGCTTTTATTTCATTGGGTCATTATTGTCCCCACGCGTTTACTTAACATGATGTATAACTCTAAGGGTGCAGGAAAAGAGCAATCTAAATTGGGTATAAATGAGGCCTGAAAGGCAATAAATGGAAGGATTTGTTTTCTGTCTTGTAAAAAGAACTTGCAGCATGCACAATGGGGCTCCCTCTGGCAGCTAAAGAAAATAATTTTTTTATAGCCCACCGTGAAACTAATACTGCTCCTGTAGTGATGATGCCATTTTTTTTTTTTAAAGAGAATACTTTTTTCCTCCAACCGAGTTTAAGTTAATGAGCTGCCCCAGTCTTTGATGTCTGAGTCAACTGGGGTGAGCGGTTTGCCTGTGTTCATAAAACACTAATTGTCCAGGCAGTATTTTTGATTTGTTTACTTGACGCTGATGGGCAAAGAGAGCAAACAGGTCAAACGATTAAAACTGCAGAGAAACCAATTACAAAAAAGATGACAGATCAAAATGTTCATACAAACAAAAACAGCGTTCCAGGCTAAATCGCACTTTAGACAACACATTAGAACCCAGTGTCACCTTGCAAGTGTTTTCCTGCAGAGTGAAAACAATATCAGCTACATTAAATTGCCCTTAAAATGAAAAACTGTGCAGTACTGCTCAAGGAACACAACTGCAAACAACACTTGGGTGTTGCTAATAGAAAAGCTTATTACTGAGCTAACAGCTACAGAACATGAACAGAGAAGCTTTTATTACTAAAAGCTTCTCCGTCTGTTTCTCTTCTTGTTGTTTATACTCATGAGCAAACTTTAGTGGCTTACATTCGGTTTGGGATAACCACCTCCCATCCAGCCTCTTACCTGATGCTTTGGCTCTGTAAGATATCTGGGTCTGTAGCGTTGAGGGAGGCCACAAAACTTCCCACGGGAATGTTTTCCATTCGCGTGACTGTCAGGGGGTCAGGGAAGAAGACCGGACCCTCGTTGATGTCCAGAACTGTCACGTGGACTGTGGCTGTGGAACTGGGGCCGTAGCCCACGTCGGGAACCAAGTAGTCCTCGTTCTCCACCTTGATGAGTAGTGTGTGGAAAGCTGTGGCCTCATAGTCCAGAGGCTGAAAAAGGGAAAAAGAACCAGAAGGCATCAGCTACTGCACATTCTCTCACTGATGAAGTTCGAAGAGAGGAGGAATTAAAATGTACCTTCACAACCGACAGCATTCCTTCGTTATTGTCAGGGTTGGTTTGGATCTCGAAGCTTTGCGTTGGATCTCCGTTGATGATAGAGTAGATTGCTCTCCATGCCCCTGTGGCTGGATCATCTCTGTCATCTACTGTCAGGTTGACCACGACACCTGTGGAGCCCTCATTCACATGCGCTTCAAACTACAAGGAAGAATACAAAATAAAGACAATTTACCGAGTGCGCTCAAGTTCACTTATTCTAGAAATATAATTGAAGAAATTAGACTAAAGTATCTAATGTTAATGTTTCTCTTTTAATATTATTATTCCTTCTTGTATTCTTGAATGCCTTATTTCTTTCGTGGTTATTTTTGTTTTCGTGCTTGTATTGCTCCACGCAGCCTCAACAGTCATACAGGTGGGAAAATGCCAAAGCTATGTTTATCCAAAGAAGTGCCCGCATAAAGAGTAAAAGGAAGGCAAGATGCAAATAAAATGAATTCCATAAATAGTCTGCAGAGAAACCTAAGAGGCATTTATCAAAACAATTTATGGAAGAACGAATACACACAGGAGCACATGGATGCACCAGCAGCTACTGCAGACGATTTTTGTCCGCTGTCATTCAATATGCACAGTGCATCTCATTTATTTTGCAATGTCAATCCCTCTGCACCTCTCTGCTTATTGTTTGCAGCACACCTCAATCAAATTCCAATCTGTGTGTTCTCCCAGCACATTGTGTGCATGGCCAACACAGGTAGAGTCACTATGCATGCATGTGTGTGTATGTGTGTGTTGGGATCATTTCAGTGTCCAAGATTACAATGTAATCTTTCAGACACAGAACGTTCTGTCTCAGAATAGTGCTGGTCCAGCCTAGATTACTGTGTCTTCTGTCAGCTCATGGTACTGTTGGCTCCCAGATTAGCCTCTTACTGCCGTATGCTGCCTGCCTCTATGCATTTATCTGAACAGAGACGAGCATTGATTTCTTCTCTTGCCTTTTTCCCCTTTATTCCTCTGAAGCTTGCTTAGAAAAGTGCTTTAAACGGTTCACCCTCATTTTGAGCTCCGGGATAGAAGCACCAAGTTCTCTTAAGGAGGACGCGTTTGTATCCCGTGGACATGCTGCAGTACAGCAGAAAAGTGTGTGAAGTTCACAGTGGACATTCACAAAAAGTCATAAAAGCAATTGTAGATTCCTGGGCCTGTATCCCCAGTGCAACTCAAAGCCCTCTGAAAGATCTCTTAACTAAGCCTAAAATTTCCTGGCAAAGAATCCTAACCTAAGAGAGATCCAAGAGATTGCAGAGAGTAACTATAAGCAAGGAGGGGACAGAATCTTTTATCTTTGTGAGGAGAGGTTGACCCCGTTCCTAGGTATGATGCAGTCCTCTAAGAGCTGTGATTGGTTGACAGAAAATGGGAAGCAGAAATAAAAAAAAAACAAATGCGCTCCATGCTCCTACTTATGAATGGACAGTGCAATCAACTGATCATATAACCTGAACTGCATTATGTGTAATCGTGAAAATAATTTAATGTCATGATGATGAAACCCAGCAAATCTAAATGAATTGTTACACAGGTTCAAAATGTTTGAACGTACCTCATTCGCATACCGATTATCACTCTGTGCACCTGTTCACATATATTTGTCTTTTCTTCACTCCACCTTGTGTTGTCCTCCCTCACTGTCTTGCACAATGTAGTATCTTCGTTCTCTAGCCACGCCCCCTTCTTGAATGTTCCTAACGTGCACCTTGTTAGCTCCTGTCTTATTTAATCTCCACCCAGCCACCACACCCTTGCTCGTTTGTTGTCTTTGTACACATACCAGCTCTGTATCTAGTCCTGTTTTTGCTTTGCCATGAATCCTGATCCTGCTTTGTATTTTTGACTTTGCCTTTTGCCTCGCCCATGATGTCTGTGTCTGCTTGTGCCTCTGAACCCTGCTTATCCATGACTGCGTTTTTGCCTGACCCTGTTTGTGCTTCTGCCTCACCGACTGCTCACCTGTGTAATGAACCAGAGCCTGAATTAAAGACTATGATCTCTTCTACATCCAAGCCCTGTCCGAGAGTTTGCATTTTTGGTCCTAACAATTCAGGTGCCTGGCACCCGCCGAGCCTGACAGACATGATGGCTGTATAAGCTCTTCCAAGGTGTCTATATCAAAGGCCAAGGACCAGAGACATGTCAGTTGAGATATGTGAATGTGTCTGTCAAGGATTAAAAAAACAAAAAACAAAAACTATAGAAAATACAATTTAAGTGAAACTTAAGCCCCCATCACACATAGCAAGAATGTGCCAGAAGCATGCACGACACGGCACATATCGCCATAATCTGATGCAGTCGGGAGGAAAAGAGGCATGGCCAGCTCTGTCAGAACACATCCGGAGTACCTCATCCACACCTGCATGACGGCATCCAAAGTGCATGTAGACAGCAGTTGGATGATACAGACAGCTGTCAGACTGCCATAAAAGGGGCTGCAGACTGCCCAATCTCCAAATGTCTGGATGGCAGACCTGAGCGCTGTTTTCCTCACGCTCACATACTCCGCACACATGGTGGGGCTGTAATTATCACTCAGCTCAGTGTGGGTGTGTGTGTGTGTGTGTGTGTGTGTGTGTGTGTGTGTGTGTGTGTGTGTGTGTGTGTGTGTGTGTGTGCGTGCGTAACGCTGCATGGGCAACTAAACCTCCCACTGCACAGCTTCACTCCAAAGTTTGCTGGCAGTTGGCCATGCTGTCCCTCAGATGGAGCCTTTCCAAGGAACTTTCTTTTATCTTTTTTGCTGACTTCAGCAGCACAACGCAACTCTGGACACCATGATGGTGGGATTATCACATGGAATTAATTTTTTTCTATTCTAACCACAGGCTGCTGTCCTGGCTTCATGTCCAAGTTGGCGCTGTGAAACACTCCTGGACCGCTGTTGGAGGTAAGATGCATGTTTATTAATGGTGTAACGGCCTGTCAAGTTCCATGTTATATCTCCTCCAGAGTTAGAAGGTGATCATTTATTGCAACTTGAGATCCGTCCAACTCTGAGCCTGATGCGCGCAATGACGGTTACTGCGCAGCACAGAGAGAGGCAGCTGCCTGTGTTATGATGGAGACAATAGTTCACATGATTTACGTCGCCCATGGGAAGGAATGGACAAATATTGTACTGTAAGGTCCATTGTGGATATAACAGCCTGTTCAGATTTGCGGCACCATGCGCGCAGTAGCACATGGAGCTTTCAGTTTGATAGCCGCTGTTCACATTCACTCTACATGATAATTCATAATTATTATTGTGATGAAGCGTGCCACATACATTTCATCAGTTCCTTTGCACTTTATTATACGTGGCACTGCAGGTCATACCGACAGGCATACTATGCCAGATCTATCTCAAGGTTCCCTTGTATGCACTCATATTGTTTTGGATCACATGGATAACACATGGACCGCCGTCAGATAGGCATCCCATCTCAACCACACCTGAGGAATTATGAACATGTGCATCACACTCGGGCCCGCTGGCTGATTTTGACCAACTGTGTGGACTTCCGCAGATGGCTGTCAGAATGTTTTGGAACTGAAATCTGACCTTTCGGATGTGCGTCGATTCATAAGTCTGATGCCACTCTGCATGATTCCAGCTATGTGTGATGGGGTATTAGGGTTGATCTCAGATATGGACTGACCTACTGGGACAACTTTCAAATCTGAATAAATACACCCTCAGAGTGTCCAGTTCTTGTTTGTTCCTCTTTATGAAGGCACAATTTTAAACTTTTTTTTTTTTTTTTTTTTTTAACAAAAGCACCTGGCTGAATGAAATGAAGCTTGACTGTACAGAAGTGAAAACCAATTAAAAGATTTAATACATGGTCCCCCTGCATGTACTGAAGACCTTTAATTAAGACATAAATATGCTCATAATGGCTCTGTGGACCTCAGACTGCAGATAAGGGAGACTCTAATGCAATATTTGTACACGCCGTCTCTGTGTCGCACACAAATGTAGGAAAAACCTGCAGACTCCAGTCGGTCAAATTGGGTTCAATCATGTGGGTTGGAAAGGGAAAGCTGGATTCTGTGTGATGTGGCCACTGGGCCCCTGTCCTGCTGCTGATAAGGCCTCAATTCCACCTGGAGTACAAAGTAGCTAGTCACCTGAAAAACTAGAAGGAAATGACTAAGTGCTAAGGCTTGGATCAACTTAAACACATCCAGAGTGAGGGTGCAATGGTGATAAAATATCTACGTTCAAGTTAGTTTTGCAAAAGTTAATATGTTAAGAGTTTAAGATGTGCATAAAAAGAATTTCATTTGTAATGTTGATGCTTGTTAACAGCTTTGTGGACATTATACGGAATGTGAGGACTGACGTTTTGAGTAATTTTATTGATTCTTATTATTTGCAACATTCTTTGGAAGATTGGTGATTTGTGTATTTTGTGTCTGCATGGCCTCTATAGGAGGATAAAAGGATTATGGGTAATTCTCCAGTTTTTTTGTTTTGTTTTTTTTGTTGTTGCAGTTGCTAAGTTACCATAACCCTGCTGTTACCGTGATGTGGTAGTCATAGTAATATTTGTTGCAGGAGGAACATAAGCTGTTAAAACATACTTAATCATGTGGAGTTTGCAAAAATTATAAGTGATGTTTCACCTGTCAGCTAAGATAAGCTAAACTTTATTGATCTCATAACGCAACACTTTTGGTTTTGCTCCCATTTTGTATGAGATGAACTCAAAGATCTAAAACGTTTTCCACATACACAATATCACCATTTCTCTCAAATATTGTTCACAACCCAGTCTAAATCTGTGATAGTGAGCACTTCTCCTTTGCTCAGATAATCCATCCCACCTCACAGGTGTGCCATACCAAGATGCTGATTAGACACCATGATTAGTGCACAGGTGTGCCTTAGACTGCCCACAATAAAAGGCCACTCTGAAAGGTGCAGTTTTATCACACAGCACAATGCCACAGATGTCGCAAGATTTGAGGGAGCGTGCAATTGGCATGCTGACAGCAGGAATGTCAACCAGAGCTGTTGCTCGTGTATTGAATGTTCATGTCTCTACCATAAGCCGTCTCCAAAGTCGTTTCAGAGAATTTGGCAGTACATCCAACCAGCCTCACAACCGCAGACCACGTGTAATCACACCAGCCCAGGACCTCCACATCCAGCATGTTCACCTCCAAGATCGTCTGAGACCAGCCACTCGGACAGCTGCTGGAACAATCGATTTGCATAACCAAAGAATTTCTGCACAAACTGTCAGAAACCATCTCAGGGAAGCTCATCTGCATGCTCGTCGTCCTCATCGGGGTCTTGACCTGACTCCAGTTCGTCGTCGTAACCGACTTGAGTGGGCAAATGCTCACATTCGCTTGCGTTTGGCACGTTGGAGAGGTGTTCTCTTCACGGATGATGCGAAGGAGATGTGTTGCACTGCATGAGGCAAATGGTGGTCACACCAGATACTGACTGGTATCCCCCCCAATAAAACAAAACTGCACCTTTCAGAGTGGCCTTTTATTGTGGGCAGTCTAAGGCACACCTGTGCACTAATCATGGTGTCTAATCAGCATCTTGGTATGGCACACCTGTGAGGTGGGATGGATTATCTCAGCAAAGAAGAAGTGCTCACTATCACAGATTTAGACTGGTTTGTGAACAATATTTGAGAGAAATGGTGATATTGTGTATGTGGAAAAAGTTTTAGATCTTTGAGTTCATCTCATACAAAATGGGAGCAAAACCAAAAGTGTTGCGTTTATATTTTTGTTGAGTATATTTACATTAGGGAAAGGTGACTGAAGTATATTGCAATGTTTTCTGGTGAATGCATAAATACTGGTGTGAACAGATTACATAAAAATAGAATATATAAGTAGATAGGTATAGCTATAGTAAAATTATTGCAGAGGATAAATTGCACATGTGCATATAATAAAGCACGAAAAAGTGGTGGTAGTTGTGGTTAATAGTGCAAAATCAGCAGGTGGTTATAGTGCTAAAAACATTTTGAGGTATTATACAGTCTAACTGCAACTGGAATAAATGTCCTGCAGATGTGTTCTGCTTTGCACTGAGCATGCAGCAATCGACTTAAGGCTCCCACAGTCTTATGTAGGGAGTGAGAGCGGTTGTCCATAATTGATGTCAGCTTAGCTAACATCCTCCTCTCACCCACCACCTCTATGGGGTCCAGAGTATGTTCCAGGACAGAGCCAGCCCTTCTGACTAATCTGTTGAGTCTCTTCCTGCACCTCTATAGACTTCCACAGCTCCAGCAGACCACAGCGTAAAATATGGCTGATGCCACCACAGAGTCATTAAAAAGTTTTCAACAGTTCCTGCACATGGCAAAGGACCTCAGTCTCCTCAGCAGGTGAAGACGATTTTGGCCCTTCTTGTACAGGACATCTGCATTGTGTGTACAGTCCAGTTTGTTGTTAAGGTGAACACCCATGTATTTTTACTTCTCCATAGTCTCTATGTCTAAACCCTGGGTGTTCACAGGCACAATGTGAGGATCCTTCCATTTGAAGCTGATCACAACCTCCTTTGTCTTGCTGGCATTGATGTAACAGGTGGTTCAGTTCACACAAGGCAACAAAGTTAGTGATGACCTCCCTGTACTCCAGATAGTTGCCCTCAGACACATGTCCGACAATGGCTGTGTTGTTGGAAAACTTCTGGAGATGACAACTGTCCATGTTGTAGCTGAAGCCTGATGTGTACAGCGTGAAGAGGAAAGGAGAGAGCACTGTAACCTCCAGCGCCCCCGTGCTGGAGACTATCACATCAGACACACAGTGGCAAAGCCTTACATACTGCAGACTGTTGGTGACATAGTTGATGGTCCATGCAGCCAGGTGACAGTTGATTAAAACTCCTTCCAGCTTCCCCCTGAGTAGTGATGGCTGAATTGTGTTGAAGGCACTGGAGAAGTCAAAAACATCACTCTCACAGTGCTCCCAGTACTTTCCAGATGTGACAGTGACCTGTGCAGCAGGTAGATGACAGCATGTTCCACATTGATGCCAGGTCAATACGCAAATTGCAGGGGGTCCATCTCGCTGTTCACCAGGTTTCGGGGAGGGGGTGCTAAAAGTAATCCTCTCCAAGGTCTTCATCATGTGAGAGCTTTAAGCCACTGGCCTGAAGAGGTTGGCCTCACTACGGTTCCCAGTCTTAGGAACTGGAACCACTCATGATGTTTTCCACAGGAGTGGAACTTTCTTCTGCCTGAGGCTCAGGTTGTAAATGTACGTAAGAACTCCACAGAGTTGATCTCCACAGTCCTTACGTATTCTGCAGTTGATGCTATCAGGGTCAGGTGCTTTCCTTGCCTTGATCCCTTAGCTCCTTCCTCACCTGATCTGTTGTTATGGAGAGGCTAGGGGTTGGGCTGGGAAGTGACTTCAGTTGAGTGAGGTCATTGGTGAATTATGTGGGTCGAGCTGGCAGGGATTGGTGTGAGGGAGTTGCTATTAACGTGAGGGTATTGAGTGTTGCTATTAGTGGGGGGGGGGGTGGTGGAGCAGTGTCGTCAGGTCTGTGCTCTGGTGGAAGGGTTGGGTAGAAGTGCCACCATCAAATCTGTTAAAACGCATTTGGCCATTTGCCCAGTCCATGGACCCCATATACAAAGACTTGCGTGGATTCCTACTTCCTACTGAAACATGGCATCTACTAAAACTCAGAAACTGTTGTATGCACATAAATATCCAGATGTATCAAAGTGTGCGTACACATGGATCCAAGCATGTTTCTTTTATACAACCCAATCAACGTGGAATTGAGCGCACATACAGACATACCAAACTCCTCCCTTTCCATGATCCTATTTAAATATGCATGTTCTTGTAAACTGGATCCCCAGTAAGAACATCCAGCAGCTGCAATACATCCAGAACAGTGCTGCCAGGATCAAGATGAGGGTGTGAAAGTATGATTTTCAATTTTCAATTTATTTTCATTTATATAGCACCAAATCACAACAGAGTTGCCTCAAGGTGCTTCACACAAGTAAGGTCTAACCTTACTAACCCCAAGAGCAGCAGTGGTAAGGAAAAACTCCCTCTGAAGAAGAAGCCTCAAGCAGACCAGACTCAAAGGGGTGACCCTCTGCTTGGGCCATGCTACAGACAAATTACAGAACAATTCACAAAACGAATATACAGGAAATGCTGTTGGTGCACAGGACAGGAGGGTCGCCAGCACAAATACAACTCCCGTCTCTGGATAGAGCTGCACCTTAAACAGAGAGAAAATATCAAATAGGGCAAATATCAAGGAGAAACAAGGAGGAAGATGGCGCCTGTGTGTTTGGCATGCCGTCAGCCCTGTCGCTCGTCAAGTTTTTTGCTATTTGTTGCTGTGTTTTTGCTCTGTGTGTTCTGCCGGGACACTTCAGCCTTGCTTGTGTATGGTTGCCAGTCTCTCTTGGACATTAATGCTCTTTATGAGCCGCTGCTGTCGTCTGGGTCCGGGCTTGGAGGGCCCCGCCCTGCTCTGCCACCTGTGCTCGCGGACGTCCCGCTCCACCTGCTCTGTTTTCCTTGCGTTCCTCTCCAGAGGAGGCGCTTTAGAAGGCACAGAAAGTGGAGTGGTCTGTTGGTGAAACTTACGTTTTACCTGGCAGCCTTCACTAGAGGGTCTGATCCTCGCCGCCTCTGTGATGGACGATATTTTTGGGCGTGGGAGCGCGCACTGTGCACGAGAGGCTGCTGGATTCGTCCTGTTCCTGAACTGATGACCGGACCAGCTCCACTAAAGCTGTGCCCATTTGTGCCGCAGCTTCCCGCTGCTGCCTCTCGCTGGGCTGCGGAGTTTTTACGCCAGTGCTGTCGTCTGCGGACTCGCAGACGCGGCGTTTCACCTGAGCTCCTCCGGCCGTTGAAACACGCTGCGTCACTGGCTGCTGAGGAGCAGAACTTCGGCATGACCTCATTAAAACCTGCTGATCCCACCGAGATCCTTAGTTTGGGTCTCATTAACATCAGATCATTGTCTCTGAAGTCATTGCTAGTGAATGACTTAATTGTGGATCATCGTCTGGATATGCTTGGATTATGTGAAACCTGGATTAAATCCACAGCTGTCCTTCCTCTGAATGAGGCCTGCCCACCGGAGTACACTTTTAGTAACGTTTCACGTGATGTGAAGAAAGGCGGGGGTGTTGCTTTTATTTATAAATCCAGGTTTATTTTAGTAACTGTTGGGGGTCAGAAATATAATTCATTTGAGCATCCGATTCTCCGTTATGCCCATGATGCTAAGTACTGTCAGGGTCATAAAACTGGAAATCAGCTATGTTATGTCACTCTACAGGCCTCCTGGCCCATATTCTGATTTTTTAGATGAATTTGGCACGTTCATCTCTAGTCTTTCAACTAGTGTTGACAACATTTTGATTATTGGTGACTTTAACATTCATATAAATAAGCTCTCTGATCCCCTCGGTAAATCATTTATGGAAATCATGGATGCATTAGGATTTCAGCAGTTCGTTCATGGTTCAACGCATATCAGTGGTAATACTCTGGATTTGGTTCTTGCACGTGGCCTTGCTGTCACAAATATCGACATCCTGCCTCTTGCATCAGCGGTCTCTGACCACTCGCTTATTAGGTTTACAATTACGCTGCCGCGTTTAGTGGCGCAACAACCTTGCCTATCATTGCGGCGACAAATTAAACCTTCAACTTTGACTGAACTCGAAGCAAGACTACCTGAAATCCTAACTTCAAGCTTGATGAAATTTCAGTCAGTAGACAGTCTTGCAGATAGCCTGAATTTAGTGCTAAAAACCACACTTGATAAGATTGCGCCTCCTCTATTAAAGCCATGCCTTCCCAAAGCACAGACACCCTGGTTCAGTAGTTATTTGCATGACCTTAGGAAGAAGGCTAGAGGGTTGGAACAGAAATGGCGTAGTTCCAAACTAGAGGTGTTTCACCTTGCCTGGCGTGAAGCTATTTAGATTATAAGCATGCTTTATTGGCTACGAAGCAGGCGTATTATTCTGAATTGATCAACAAAAACAAGCATAACTCAAAGTTCTTGTTTGATACGGTGGCATTTCTTATTCATGGACAGCCACCTGTTGGTCGTTCTCCTTTTTCAGCACAGGACTTTCTGGACTATTTCGAAAAGAAAATAGAAGATATTAGGTTGAGCACATCTCAGCATACTTTGGTTGAATCATTGTATCCAGCTACTGAGCTGGGGACTACTACTGAGGTGCTACCTAGATTCACGGAATTTAACAGTATCTCACAAGGTGTGCTGACGAAACTCGTGATGTCTACTAGAAGCACAACTTGTTTATTTGATCCTATACCAACAAAATTGTTTAAGGATCTTTGGCCCATTCTCGGGCCGACTGTGCTGGAAATTGTTAACCTTTCTTTAAACTCTGGATCTGTTCCAAATTGTTTTAAATCTGCAGTGGTTAAACCACTACTCAAGAAATCTAATCTTGATCCTGGTGAATTGAAAAGTTATAGGCCAATATCAAATCTATCATTCTGCTCTAAAATTCTGGAAAAGGTGGTTTCACTGCAGCTTGTGGACTATTTTACTGAGAATGACCTTTTTGAGCCACTGCAGTCTGCTTTTAGAAGACATCACTCCAAAGAAACAGCACTTATTAAAGTAGTTAATGATCTTCTGCGAGCAATGGACTCAGATACTACTACAGCATTGGTGTTGTTGGATCTCAGTGCTGCGTTTGACACAGTTGATCATCATATTCTACTTGATAGGCTAGAAAACTGTTTCGGGATTACTGGAAGTGCTCTTGTGTGGCTGACGTCTTATCTGTCTGGTCGTTCCCATTGTGTTTTATGCAATGACACTACCTCTGACTTTAAGGGCATGAAGTTCGGGGTTCCGCAGGGATCTGTTCTGGGTCCCTTGCTTTTTTCCCTGTATATGGCACCCCTTGGGAACATTTTGCGGCGTTTCAGGGTTGCTTTTCATTGTTATGCTGATGATACTCAGTTGTATATGCCGATAGCTGCTGGAAATCCTGTCCACATAAAATCTTTACAGGACTGTCTTGCAGCAGTGAGAAGTTGGATGTCTAGCAACTTTCTACTTTTGAACTCTGATAAGACTGAAATGATGGTTCTTGGCCCAGCAAGACATCGGCACCAATTTGATCAGCTGGCGCTTAGCCTAGGTTCATGTGTTATACATTATACTGACAAAGTGAGGAACCTTGGGGTAATCTTTGATCCTACATTGTCCTTTGACCTCCACATTAGGGACATTACGAGGACTGCTTTCTTTCATCTGAGAAATATAGCAAAGATTCGCCCCATCCTGTCTATGGCTGATGCTGAGACTCTGATTCACGCATTTGTCTCTTCTAGATTGGATTATTGTAATGCTTTATTTTCTGGTCTGCCACAGTCTAGCATTCGAGGACTTCAGTTGGTGCAGAATGCTGCTGCCAGAATTTTGACACAAAGTAGAAGGTTTGACCACATTACTCCCATTCTGGATTTTAAAGTTTTATTGTTGGTTTATAAAATTGTTCATGGACTGGCGCCTTCCTACTTGGCGGACTTGGTTAAGCCCTACGTACCTGCGAGGCCTTTGCGTTCGCAGGGCTTCTGTGTGTTCCGAGGATGAACAAAAAGTCTGTGGGGTATAGAGCCTTCTCCTACCGTGGTCCGGCTCTTTGGAAGGATCTACCTGCTGTTATTCGGCAGTCTGACACGGTGGAGATTTTTAAATCAAGACTGAAGACCCACTTTTTTAGACTGTCTTATCATTAATTTTTTAATCTGTTTGTGTTTGCTTTGTAATTTCTTTTTATTCTACTGTGTTTTATCTTTTAACTGTGCTTTTCTTGCTTTTCATTTTGAATTTAAATTAATTTGTGTTGTTGTGAATTATGTGAAGCGCCTTGGTGCGACTTTGTCGTGATTTGGCGCTATATAAATTAATAAATTAAATTAAATTAAATTAGAAAAAACTGAATTAGGCATCAGAAAGACAAGCAATACTGTATAATTTGCCAGCATTAAACAACAAGAAAAACAGAAGAAATACTAAGGTGATCGCCGGTCACTAGCTCTAAGCTTCACTAAAAGACCCAGATTTAGGTAAAGTTGAGGCCGCAGCACACTCCATTCCTAATAAAATGAATTAAAAGAGTAAAAAGTGTAAAACAAAACTATACCAGTATGCTAGCCATATAAAAGGGAAAATAAGTGCATCTTAAGTCTGGACTTGAAAGTCTCCAAAGACTGACTGTTTTATTGATGCAGGGAGATCATTCCACGGAACAAGGGCGCAATAAGAGAAAGCTCTATGACCTGCAGACTTCTTATTCACCCTAGGGACACAAAGTAGTCCTGCACCCTGAGAACGTAAGGCCCGGGCCAGAACGTAAGGTTTAATTAGGTCAGCTAGGTAGTGAGGTGCCAGTCTGTGAACAATTTTATAGACTAGTAGCAGAACCTTAAAATTTGATCTCACTGGGACAGGAAGCCAGGGAAGAGATGCCAAAATGGGTGTAATGTGGTCGAACTTTCTGCTGGTGTCAAAAGTCTGGCTTCAGCATTTTGAACCAATCGTAGAGCTCTAATGCTAGACTGTGATAAACCAGAAAATAGAACATCTAGAAGAGATAAACACATGGATCAGGGTCTCAGCATCAGCCATAGACAGGATGGGACCAATCTTCGCTATATTTTGCAGGTGGAAGAAAGCAGTCCTCGTAATATTTCTAATGTGGAGGTCAAAGGACAATGTAGGATCAGAAATTACCCCAAGGTTCTTCATTTTGTCAGTGTGATGTATGACACACGAGCCTAGGCTGAGCATTAACTGGTGAAATTGATGCCAATGTCTCACTGGACCAAGAACCATCATTTCAGTTTTATCAGAGTTTAAAAGTAGGAAGTTTCTAGGCATCCAACTTTTCACTGATGCAAGGCAATCTTCTAAGGATTTTATGTGAACGAGATTACCAGCAGTTATCAGCATGTATAACTGAGTATCATCAGCACAGCAGTGAATGGTAATCCCAAAATGCCGCAATATGTGCCCAAGGGGTACTATATAAAGGGAGAAAAGCAGGGGGCCTAAGATGGACCCCTGTGAAACCCCAAATTTCATGTCACTAAGGTTAGAAGTACTGTTACTGTACAAAACACAGTGAAAATGATTGGTCAAGTATGACGTCAGCCATGCAAGGGCACTCCCAGTAATCCCAAAATGATTTTCCAGCCTATCAAGTAGAATATGATGATCCACGATATCAAATGCAGCACTGAGATCTAACAGCACCAGAACCGTCGTGGTGTCCGAATCCATTGTAAGCAGAAGATCATTCACCACTTTAGTGAGAGCCGTCTCTGTGGAATGATATCTTCTAAAAGCAGACTGCAGTGGTTCAAAGAGATTATTCTCAGTAAAATAATCCAGGAGCTGTCGTGACACCACTTTTTCCAGAATTTTAGAGCAAAATGACAGATTTGATATTGGCCGATAGTTTTTCAATAAACTAGGGTCAAGATTAGGTTTCTTAAGTAATGGTTTAATCACAGCAGATTTAAAACTTTTAGGAACAGATCCAGAAGTTAAAGAAAGATTAATAATTTCCAGCACAGTCGGCCCAAGAGTGGGCCACAGGTCCTTAAACAGTTTTTTTGGTATAGGATCAAATAAACAGGTTGTGGTTTTTGTTGATGTTACGAGTTTCGTCAGCATGCCGAGTGAGATACTATCAAATTCTGTAAATCTAGGTAATACCTCAGTCATGGCACCCACCTCAACAGCAGGGTGTAGTGGCTGAGTTATGGCATGCTGGGATATGTTTAACAGAATGTCTTCTATTTTCTTCTCAAAGTAATCCAGGAAATTTTGCGCCGCAAAAGGAGAGTGAACTACAGCTGGTTGTCCATGAATAAGTGTTGCCACCGTGTTGAACAAGAACATTAAGTTATGCTTGATTTTGTTGATCAAATCAGAGTAATAGGTCTGCTTTGTAGCCAATAATGCATGCTTACAGTCTAAGGTAACATCATGCCACGCAAGGTTGAATACTTCTAATTTTGAACAACGCCATTTCCGTTCTAGACCTCTTGCCTTATGCTTGAGGTCACGCAGGTAATCACTGAACCAAGATGACTGTGATTTGGGGAAGCACGGTTTTAACACAGGTGGCACAGTCATGTTGAGTGTAGTTTTGAGCACTGAGTTTAAACTATCCACAAGTCTGTCTACTGATTGGGCATTTGCCAAATGTGAAGCTAAGACATCAGGCAGTCTAGCTTTGAGTTCAGTCTTAGTTGAGGAGTTGATGCATCACTGTAGTGATATATAAGGTTGTTGTTCCACTCAACACGGCAGCGAAACTGTAAACTTAATAAGTGAGTGATCAGAGACCACTGATGTAAGAGGCATGATGTCAATATTCGTGACAGCAATACCATGTGTGAGAACCAGATTCAGGGTATTTCCACTAATGTGCGTCGAGTCCCGAATGCATTGCCGAAATCCTAATGCATCCACAATTTCCATAAATGATTTGCAGAGGGGATCAGAAGGCTTGTTTAGATGCACTAGTTGACAAGTTAGATATGAACGCACCAAACTTATTTAAGAATTCAGAATATGGGCCAGGAGGACTATATACAGTGACAAAGTAATACGGCTGATTTTTATTCTTCTGACCTTGGCAATGCGTAATATCCTGAGCAGAGCGGAGAATCAGATGCTCAAACAAGTTATATATGTGACCCCCAACAGCTAATATGCTAAAGCTAGATGTATAAATAAGAGCAACACACCCGCTTTGCTTCGCATCACGAGGGACGTGACTAAATGTATATGCTGGTGGGCAGGCCTCATTTAAGGGGAGGACAGCTGTAGGTTTAAGACAGGTTTCACATAACCCAATCATATCTAAGTGATGATCAATAATTAGATCATTAATCAACAATGATTTTGAGGACAATGATCTTATGTTAACGAGACCCAGACTAAGGACCTCAGTGGGGTTGACAGTTGAACTGTTTGGATTTAGGGGTGGTTCCAGAGTAGCATACATAAGATGCCTAGAAGTAAGTTTAGGTTTGAGACATTCCACGCACGTTGTAGGTAGCAGACACAAAATCTTTGCTATTGCTGGAACAACCACTGGGCCATCCTCAATTTCAACATTATCCAATGTAGTAATGGGTATTACGTTTGCAAAGCATATCCCTCTATGATTTTTATGGACACGTCTACGGAAGCAGGCCACAGTCTCAACTTGTTGAATTTCCATCCCTGGCAGATAAACTGCACTATCACCGTAGTGGATTTTCTGCACTAATTTCCCCTCTAAGCTAATGGATTCCACACCCACATTTGTCATAAGCCTTGCAGGGTCTCTAATAACCTGCTCTGTGGCCTGCTGTAAATTCCTAATGTTACCCTCCCTGTAGAGCTCTATCTATGTTCACAGACAAGATGGCCTTAAGATCACATCTCACCCTTCCTCAAATCCATCCACTGGCTTCCTCTCCAGTACAGGATTGAATTTAAAATCTCCCTGCTGTTCCACCACTGCTTTTATGGCACTGCTGCCCTTTACTTCAAAGAACCGTTCACTCCCTATTGGTCCCCACACTATCTCCGCTCTGGACAGGCCATACTCCTCCAGCCTCCGAGGACAAGGCTTAGAACTGAGGGTGGGCGCGTCTTCTGCTCAGCCGCTCCCAGTCTGTGGAATGCTCTCCCAGCATTCCACATCTAAGGGCACCACAGACTGTGGATGCTTTTAAAAAAAGGCTTAAAACTTTTTCAGACAAGCATTTGACTGACTTTTTTAATTATCGCCTCTGTTCTCTCAGAGGCACTCTGAGAGCAGCCATAAAGCAGCTTGTGGATCAAGCACGACTCTTCCTAGAGCTGGCTGCCCATCTAAACGGAGCTTTTCAATCCCATACATTCTGAGCCAACTCAAAATGTCTATCCTGTGCTGTAGCCTGGAGCACAGGCTGTCATCACGGGTTTGGACACGTTATCAATATGGACACCAAGCTACTTACAGGAGCAAACCAGATTAACAGAAATGCCATGGATTTTCACCAGGTTATGGTAATTTAACTACCAGAGGGTCAAAAACCATCTTTTCAGTTTCTTTACTTTCAAAATGTATAAACATCACACAGATACACTGAATTTTTGATGTCATTACTGCGACGGCACTGCTAACCTTTTTAGGTTAGAATTCTAAAAGGTTTTAGAATTCATCATAGTACAGAAACAGCATTAGTGAAGGTTACAAATGATCTTCTTATGGCTTCGGACAGTGGACTTATCTCTGTGCTTGTTCTGTTGGACCTCAGTGCTGCTTTTGATACTGTTGACCATAAAATTTTATTACAGAGATTAGAGCATGTCATAGGTATTAAAGGCACTGCGCTGCGGTGGTTTGAATCATATTTATCTAATAGATTACAGTTTGTTCATGTAAATGGGGAATCTTCTTCGCAGACTAAAGTTAATTATGGAGTTCCACAAGGTTCTGTGCTGGGACCAATTTTATTCACTTTATACATGCTTCCCTTAGGCAGTATTATTAGACGGTATTGCTTAAATTTTCATTGTTATGCAGATGATACCCAGCTTTATCTATCCATGAAGCCAGAGGACACACACCAATTAGCTAAACTGCAGGATTGTCTTACAGACATAAAGACATGGATGACCTCTAATTTCCTGCTTTTAAACTCAGATAAAACTGAAGTTATTGTACTTGGCCCCACAAATCTTAGAAGCATGGTGTCTAACCAGATCTTTACTCTGGATGGCATTTCCCTGACCTCTAGTAATACTGTGAGAAATCTTGGAGTCATTTTTGATCAGGATATGTCATTCAAAGCGCATATTAAACAAATATGTAGGACTGCCTTTTTGCATTTACGCAATATCTCTAAAATCAGAAAGGTCTTGTCTCAGAGTGATGCTGAAAAACTAATTCATGCATTTATTTCCTCTAGGCTGGACTATTGTAATTCTTTATTATCAGGTTGTCCTAAAAGTTCCCTAAAAAGCCTTCAGTTAATTCAAAATGCTGCAGCTAGAGTACTGACGGGGACTAGCAGGAGAGAGCATATCTCACCCGTGTTGGCCTCTCTTCATTGGCTTCCTGTTAATTCTAGAATAGAATTTAAAATTCTTATTCTTACTTATAAGGTTTTGAATAATCAGGTCCCATCTTATCTTAGGGACCTCGTAGTACCATATCACCCTAATAGAGCGCTTCGCTCTCAGACTGCAGGCTTACTTGTAGTTCCTAGGGTTTGTAAGAGTAGAATGGGAGGCAGAGCCTTCAGCTTTCAGGCTCCTCTCCTGTGGAACCAGCTCCCAATTCAGATCAGGGAGACAGATACCCTCTCTACTTTTAAGATTAGGCTTAAAACTTTCCTTTTCGCTAAGGCTTATAGTTAGGGCTGGATCGGGTGACCCTGGACTATCCCTTGGTTATGCTGCTTTAGACGTAGACTGTGGGGGGGTTCCCATGATGCACTGTTTCTTTCTCTTTTTGCTCTGTATGCATCACTCCGCATTTAATCATTAGTGATCGACCTCTGCCCCCCTCCACAGCATGTCTTTTTCCTGGTTCTTTCCCTCAGCCCCAACCAGTCTCAGCAGAAGACTGCCCCTCCCTGAGCCTGGTTCTGCTGGAGGTTTCTTCCTGTTAAGAGGGAGTTTTTCCTTCCCACTGTTGCCAAGTGCTTGCTCACAGGGGGTCGTTTTGACCGTTGGGGTTTTTCATAATTATTGTATGGCCTTGCCTTACAATATAAAGCGCCTTGGGGCAACTGTTTGTTGTGATTTGGCGCTATATAAAAAAAAAAGTTGATTGATTGATTGATTGATTGATTGATTTACTGAATGAAGGCAGTGACTTATTACAAAAATTCCCTGACATCAAAAATTCTATCTAGTTCTCCATGTACACACTCAATGGCAACTGCAATGGTTGATTTGGTGTTAGAAAGGATGATCAATGTCCGCAGGCCCACTGGAAAGGCTCTAAATAGATTAATGTGTGTTTGGAGAAAGAAGACTTTTTCAAAGCATTTCATCACATTTGAACTCACCACTAATCACTGATCTTATTTGGGCAGGGTGTCTTAGGAACTGGTGTAATGAGGGCAAAAAGAATGTATGAGTCCAGTAACTGCTAGAAAATAGGACACCATGCTGGAGTTAGCTACTTGACAGAAGTCCTGAACAGAAAAGCAGAGATGTCTTCTGAACCTGGGGAATTTTTTATTTTTTTTTTGCATACCTGACACAAGAGTGATTGGATCTTGTGTGAGGCAGCAACTGCTATGGTACCACAGTTAACTAAAATAGTTTCAAGCAAGCTGAGTGAAATCCAGAGTCTCAAACCGGGGGAAAAATGAATTCCGTTTGTTGAATTTCCACGCTACAAAAATGTAAAGTGTATTTATTTAATTTCTACTCAAAATATCAAACTCCACTTAAAATAATATAAAATTACTTAAGTATAATTTCAATAAGATGTCAGGAGTTGTTTTTTGGTCATCTTAAACAATTTAATTTAGTATCATGGAAACATCTTATTTTCAGTCAGTCAGATATGAAGCTTTTTAAACTTTAAGCTGGTGTGTTGTAAAATATGTAAGGCTTCCTCATACTTTTAAAATGAAACTCAGAATGATTTTTCTGAGTTTTTAAGACCTTATTTCAAGAAACAAAATGTACCAACTTAATTTGTTTCCAGTGTAACAAGGGAAAATTCACTTAAGATTTACTAAATTAACATCTTGAAACTAGCTGAGAAAACTAATTTTAAGCGTTATTTTAGGAGTACTTTCTTTCAATGAAGATCTTTAAGTATATTATATAAAATAAATTTTAGATTTTACTGAATTTCACTTAAATGACTGCTTTTTATTCATATTTATTACTATTTATATTTTATCAGATACATCAACAAGTGATAGGATGAATATAGATTTCTTGAAATAAAGTTTTGAAATTAGCTGACAAAACTGGACTTAGGATGTTTTACATCTTTTACAAATAACAGCATCTGAATCTAACAGTGGGTCAAAAAAGTACAAAACATGTTCGCTCGGCGGATTTTCATTTCAAGGAAAAGGACGGAATGACTGGAGCAGCGCTGCATCAAATTTTGCCAGAAACTGGGTGACAGCCAGGTGGAAATGTCCACCTCTTCCGCAATTTCTCGGACAGTCACACGACGGTCCCGCATCACCACAGCATTCACTTTGAAATGAAATGAGCGTGGCTCGCTCTCCACCATTGTGCAGACGTCTTTAAATCGGTTGTACCACTCCTTAATCTGTGTGATGCCCACAGGATCGTCACCGAAAGCCGTCTGAATCATCCCAATGGTTTCCACCTGGCTGTCGCCCAGTTTCTGGCAAAATTTGGTGCGGCGCTGCTCCAGTCATTCTATCTTTTTCCTTGAAATGAAAATCCGCCGAGCGCACAGCACACGTCCCACACAAAGGCTGCTTACCAGGAAATGACGCAATCGACGCGTGAAAAAGTTCATGCATGCGCATGAAGGTTCAAGGTTTGGTCATGCAAGCACACGTGATTCAAATCCATCAAGTTTTTGCAAAAAATAAAAAGGTCTGATACTTTTCTAACAGACCTCGTAGGAAACTGAGATTGCAAAATCACTGTACAGTGTAATCTCTGTTTGCCAGCAAGCAAGTTATGTTCAGTGTTGAAGCACTTCTATCCTACAGAATCACCTTAAAGTGTTTGGTCTGTTAATTACTACAACCCCAATTCCAATGAAGTTGGGACGTTGTGTAAAATAAAAATAAAAACAGAATACAATGATTTGCAAATCCTCTTCAACCTATATTCAATTGAATACACCACAAAGACAAGATATTTAATGTTCAAACTGATAAACTTTGTTTTTGTGCAAATATTTGCTCATTCTGAAATGGATACCTGCAACACGTCAACTGACAATGGGTTTCTGAAGTGTTCCTGAACCCACGCGGTAAGATGCTTTGCACAATGATGTCTGTTTTTAATGTAGTGCCGCCTGAGGGATGAAAAGTCACAGGCATTCAATGCTGGTTTTCAGCCTTGCTGCTCATGTGTAGGAAGTTCTCCAGATTATCTGAATCTTCTGATCATATTACGGACTGTAGATGATGGAATTCCTAAATTCCTTTCAAATGAACGTTAAGAAACATTGTTCTTAAGCTGTTGGACTATTCACTTTTTTTTCGGTATTTTTTTTTCACTATTTTTTTCAGTGGTGATCCTTGCCCCATCTTTGCTTGTCAATGGCTGAGCCTTTTGGGGGTGCTCCTTTGATACTCAATCATGAGACTCACCTGTTTCCAGTGAACCTGCTCACCTGTGGAATATTCCAACCAGGTGTTCTTTGAGCATTCATCATCTTTCCCAGTCTTTTGTTGCCACTGTCCCAGCTTTTTTGAAACGTGTTGCAGGCATCCATTTCAAAATGAGCAAATATTTGCACAAAAACAAAAACATCTATCAGTTTGAACATTAAATATCTTGTCTTTGTGGTGTATTCAATTGAATATAGGTTGAAGAGGATTTGCAAATCATTGTATTCTGTTTTTATTTATATTTCACACAACGTGGCAACTTCACTGGAATTAGGGTTGTAGCCTAAGTAGCTAGCACGACCAGATCACTACCCAAGTAGCTGAATTGACAGCTACCTGCAAATTTGCATTTGCAAACCACTTGGCAAGTGATCAATTAAGGGTGTCTCAATTTGGACAATGGGATTAAAGGCCCCCTGACACTTGCATGACTTCGATCCACGCACTTGCACGCACTCTGCCGTGCAGGAGAGTAAGCTCGTCTCAAACTCGTAAACTGTTGTAAACTGTGCGCGGCTTCGTGCACATGTGCAAAGAAAATTTTTAAATGTTCAAAATCTCCATCACGCATTAATTACGTGAACTTCAAGTAAACATTGCGCAAACAAGTCAAAAACACTGCATGAGTGCATGTGATTGCGTCAGCAAACCGCATCAGAATGCATCTCATCTGAATGATTATAATGAGATGTTAACTCTATCATAAACATACTTTTACAGCTGCTCATAAGAAGAAATGAACATGCAACTGTTTTACTAAGCCATTACATGACAAATAATTACTTTTTTACATGGTTCCAATGCGTTCTCCACCTTGTTACGTGTGCGCACGATAGAGAGAAAACTGGTGGCTGGAATAGTCCTCTGTGATTCCAGAAGCGATTAGAGGTGTTTTCACCAGCCACCTCTGACAAAAAATGATTCATCCACTGTGAAATAATCATTTTATATTCGCAGCATGCAGCGCACAACACGTCGCATCCAGTGGAACAAAGCATGGCGTCCAGCTGGTAACACAGCGGGTGGGATCATCACAACAATGTGCATGAAAGTGCGCAAATCAAAGTCGTGCAAGTGTCAGGGCACCTTAAGACTTTTTTGATTAACTGGAATCAACTACGATAACATGAGTCTTATGCAGAATATTATATAAATAACATACCTACAGAGTGAAAACAACTGCTAGTTTGTAGCTCACCAGCAGCGCTGTGGCACATTTTAAGAAATGTTTATGAAGGAGATTTATTTCGGCTCTGAGTCACTACAAATACACATCAATTATTTTATTTTTATCCATGCTTTGTCTGGTACATTTCTGACTGCCTCATTGGGTAATGCTTTCCACATGCCATCAAGTTAACAACAGCAGGTCTACGTAGGGCACTATTACTTATCCAATGCAGAAATGCAGAAATCAAAGAAAATTCAAAAATAAAAAGCAGCAAGCGATGCTTCACTCAGTATGATATGAAGAGGACAGATCAAAAACAATGCGACACATACATTCTTCTATTCAGTTTGTCCAGCTCACGGACTCTGAAAATAGAAGCTGGACTGTATACAATTAAAGTTGAAAGTTTACACTACAAACACATCTTGGTTGTTTCATTTCAGCTCCAATGTAGTGGTGTACAGAGGCAACATTACAAAAACTGTGACAGACCAAACTCCTATGGACCTCAGTGTACAGTCGTGTTCAAAATAACAGTGTGTTTAAAGAAGTGAGTAAAGCTCAAAATCCTTATGATAGTCTTTATTTCTATACACACAAATGCATTGGGGACATGGCACCTTCTTTCCAAACTCAAAACATTTGCTGTATAAACTGAAAAATGCTTGAAGATTTAGCTTTCCTGTGAATCACTGAACTAATATTTAATTGTATAAACACTGTTTCTGAGAACTGTTTTTCATCTGTGTTGCATGGACTAGACCAGCTTCTGGCACCTGTGAACAGGTATTCCAGCCCAGGATGATTGGACTACATTTCACACTTCCTCTGCATTTCTTGCTTTGACCTCAGAAAAAGCATTTTTGATATCACCCCACAGATTTTCTATGGGATTAAGGTCCCAGGATTGGGCTGGCCACTCCATAACTTTAATCTTGTTGGTCTGGAAACAAGATGCTGCTTGCTTCCTGGTGTGTTTGGGGCTACTGTCTTGTTGAAACACCCATTTCAAGGGCATTTCATCAGGATAAGGCAACATGACCTCTTCAAGTATTTTGAACTGATCCATGATCCCTGGTATGCGATAAATACGCCAGACACCATAGTATGAGAAACAACCCCATATCATGATGCTTGCTCCTCCAAGGTTCACTGTCTTCATAGCATACTATGGCTTGAATTCTGCTTTTGGGGTCGTCTGACAAACTGTCTGCGGCCCCTAGACCCAAAAAGAGCAATCTTGTTTTCATCAATCAACAAAATGTTGAGCCATTTCTCTTTAGGCCAGTCAGTGTGTTCTTTGGCAAACTGTAACCTCTTCAGCACATGTCGTTTTCTTTTTCCAAAACTGAGACATTGTAGGGACCTCTTGCCCAGCACTTGGCTTCACATAGATGTCTTCTAATTGTCATAGTCACAGTATTCACAGGTCACTTTAGACTTTGTATGATCACCCTCGAGCTTATCATTGGCTGAGTCTTTGCCATTCTGGCGATTCATGGATCCATTTGATTGGCTGTTTTCTGTTTTCTTCCATGTCTATTAGATTTTGGATGCCATTTCAAAGCATTTGAGATAATTTTAGCTGAGCAGCCTATCATTTTCTGTACTTCTTTACATGTTTTCCCATCTCCAATCAACTTTTTAATCAAAGTACAAAGTTCTTCGGAACAATGTCTGGAACGACCCATTTTACTCAGATTTTCAGAGACAATTGCACGACAACCAGCTGGTACAACATTTTTTGCCTTCGTCCTTAAATAAGGGCCACTTCTAAGGGTGCAATAAGGGTCACACAAAGAAAAATGAAGACACTGCTATTTTTTTGAACAGCCTAATATCCCCCTAACACACTTTCTGAAAGGTAATACATTTCATAAATGTTTCTTCATGTTTTCATGAAAATGGATTTACTACATTCATGGATGTGAGTACTTTTAAGTCCTTTGCATGTGTTGCACAAAAAAGAGAGCCTTTAAATTTAGTAATGCGTTTACTATGCACTGTTTATGATGCTGAAAATGTTACAATTTAGCAATAATATTCAAATAATAAAACATGCTCTTTCAAATGTAATGTGATTTATTGAAGCCTTTATTGTTTCACTTACTGTTTGAGCATTGCATATTTATACCTGAAGGGTGCATTGTTTCATTCCAGTTCTTTTGTACAGGACTCTGAAGTTAACTGCAAGCCAAAGCAAAACAGCTGGCTGTAACTGAAAAGCTTTCAAGAAAATTCAAAGGACACTTCTTGGCAAAGAATAATTTAATTATTGCATTTATTCTGGGTTGACCTCTTGTTGTTGTGGCTGGGGTGCCTGGGTGCCTGGCTGCTTTTTGTTTCTGTCTTCTGTTTCTGTCTTTTGTTTTTCCTTCCAGGTGGCACGCGTTTAGGACTGAGTGGCTGTGTGGCTGAGTTACCAGGACCTCACCCTGATCACCTGAGGCTGATCATGTGCAGCTCGTCAGGACTCACAGCTGTGGTGCATCTACACGGATTGGAGCATGGTGGCATTTAAGTCTGGAGTACACAGTGTGTATTTGCCAGAGACTCGACCTTGTGACCAGACGGGTGAGATCGTCGTCTTGAGAGCCATCTCATCATTATGGATGCAGAGAACGTCCAGGTTTGATGCCATGGTCTGTGAAAGAGGAGGGGGTGAGGTCTCATGCTCGTCAGCACACTTCCTGAGGTACGTTAGGTTTTGTGACTAACATTAGTACAGTCAGTAAATGTGGTGTCCCTCACACCTTATTATATTGAGCTGTTATGTTAGTCATTTAATCAGCTTCCACTGCAGTTGAGTAGGTGAACAGGGTGTGACATGCCTGCAGGGTGGGAAGCTGATTAGTGATTAAGCCAGGAAGTGTTTGCTGTTTATGTACACCTTTGAGTGGTCTCTCTGTGTGTGGAGTGTGGACTCACATGATGGTTTCTTCTTTCACAGACTCGGTTTGTCGCGGCCACCTGGGGGGTGTCGGCGGGGTCCTTGGGTCCGAACTGTTTCTGGCTCCGGACCGTTTGTGCAGCTGGGAGCGCACCGTAATCCACCTTGCAGACCGCGCACTTATTTGTTTGTACTTTCTTCACGTCACTGTTATGTTTATTAAATTCAGTTATCCTTTGTACCATGCTCTGCTTATTTCATACTGGGTCCTTCAAATGCTGGTTGGTTCTCCGTCCTGCGTCCGACACATAACACTTGTTCCTCCATATCCCAGAGGAGATGCTTGCTGCCTTCGCACGATGTGTCAGTGTCACTTATTGGATTAATACACACGCTTCAACAGGAACAAAAGTAGAGTTGAAGGTTAAGACACATTGTTAAAAAATAAACCTTCTTTAAAAAAGAAAAAACAAAAAAGTTAGCTAACGTGATGTAAGCAGAACCAAATTTAGTGGAAGCTAATTGGTCCACTAATGGTTTTCAAATTTAGCTGGAAAGCTAATTCAGTAATAAAAAAGTTAACTTGACTAAACGAGTAAAGTCTGAAGGTAACGTGTTTGCTTTTTTTTTATTTTATTGGAACCCGGCTGTTTTGGGTGTGATACTGTCTGCTACAATCTATCAAATTTATCATGTCTGATTGTTCCATCTTGTTGCTTCTCACACAGACAGACATTAAGACACATGCATGAAATCAGAGTGTATGTGCTCCACATATTCCCCCAGACAGGATGGCGCAGTGTGCCCATGAGCACAGACTGATGGAGATCAACTTATTTCATTCCTGACAATGTCTGTCACAAAGTGTTATGAATACAGATGATAGTTTGGGTTTTGCTGACAGGCAGTTGGGCACACAGTGCAGCAGCTGTTCATTTGTTGTAATAGAAAGGACTTTGTGACATGCCCAGACTGCCCCAAAGATTTTCTCTGACAGGAAAAACACATGCCAGCCCATCACATTAAACCTCAGAGGAGCGTTTGCTCCATCGCCGCAGCCCAGCGTGGATCCACTGGTTTCACATATTGGACAAGTCCCATATGGAGTTCATTTTTGTATACAGATCCATAAAGTATAATATTATACAGTAGTGTTCAGAATAATAGTAGTGGTATGTGACTAAAAATATTAATCCAGGTTTTGAGTATATTTCTTATTGTTACATGGGAAACAAGGTACCAGTAGATTCAGTAGATTCTCACAAATCCAACAAGACCAAGCATTCATGATATGCACACTCTTAAGGCTATGAAAATGGTCTATTAGTAAAAAAAAAAAAAGTAGGAAAGGGGGTGTTCCCAATAATAGTAGTGTGGCATTCAGTCAGTGAGTTTGTCAATTTTGTGGAACAAACAGGTGTGAATCAGGTGACCCCTATTTAAGGATGAAGCCAGCACCTGTTGAACATGCTTTTCTCTTTGAAAGTCTGAGGAAAATCGGACGTTCAAGACACTGTTCAGAAGAACAGCGTAGTTTGATTAAAAAGTTGATTGGAGAGGGGAAACTTATACGCAGGTGCAAAAAATTATAGGCTGTTCATCTACAATGATCTCCAATGCTTTCAAATGGACAAAAAAAACAGAGACGCATGGAAGAAAATGGAAAACCATCAAAATGGATAGAAGAATAATTATAATGGCAAAGGCTCACCCACTGATGAGCTCCAGGATGATCAAAGACAGTCTGTGTGAAGCTAATTTATTTGCAAGAATTCCCCGCAAAGTCCCTCTGTTAAATAAAAGACTTGTGCAGAAGAGGTTACAATTTGCCAAAGAACACATCAACTGGCCTAAAGAGAAATGGAGGAATATTTTGTGGACTGATGAGAGTAAAATTGTTTTTTTTTTGGGTCCAAGGGCCGCAGACAGTTTGTGAGACGACCCCCAAACTCTGAATTCAAGCCACAGTTCACAGTGAAGACAGTGAAGCATGGTGGTGCAAGCATCATGTATGATATGGGCATGTTTCTCCTACTATGGTGTTGGGCCTATATATCGCATACCAGGTATCATGGATCAGTTTGGATATGTCACAATACTTGAAGAGGTCATGTTGCCTCATGCTGAAGAGGACATGCCCTTAAAATGGGTGTTTCAACAAGACAATGACCCCAAGCACACAAATAAATGAGCAAAAGTTTGGTTCCAAACCAACAAAATTAATGTTTTGGAGTGGCCTGCCCAATCCCCGGACCTAAATCCACTTGAGAACTTGTGGGGTGACATCAAAAAAGCTGTTTCTGAACCAAAACCAAGAAATGTGAATGAATTGTGGAATGTTGTTAAAGACTCTTGGAGTGGAATAACAGTTGAAAGATGCCACAAGCTGGTTGACTCCATGCCTCACAGATTTGAAGAAATCATGAAAAACTCTGGTTATACAACTAAATACTAGTTTAGTGATTCACAGGATTGCTATAAAAGCAGTTTGAACATAATAGTTTTGAGTTTGTAGCGTCAACAGCAGATGCTACTATTATTGTGAACACCCCCTTTTCTACTTTTTTTTACTAATAGCCCAATTTCATAGCCTTAAGAGTGTGCATATCATGAATGCTTGGTCTTGTTGGATTTGTGAGAATCTACTCAATCTACTGGTACCTTGTTTCCCATGTAACAGGGCCAGACCAAGACTTTATGGGGCCTTAAGCAGAATTTCATTTGGGGGCCCCCCTACCATCACCTCAGCACCAGATGCCTCATTATTCCATAGGCTACACTGTTATGTGTGTAACGTACCCACAATCATTAGCATTATTTGTAATTATCTTACATCATACAGGTGTCATTCTTGTTTTTAACCTTAAAGGGGTAGCAAACTCATAAATATGTTTTAATTAACTTCTACATACAGAGTGATGTATAAGTATGGCTCATTAATTTAACTATTTGAAAGTAACATCAGCAGGCAGGAGACTGCATTTATAGTAAACACGTTAAATAGTTTAATTTCTTTCAGATGTGCAATGGTGTGCAAAATGTTCAATATCCAAATACAAAATAGAATCAAATGACATTCACATTATCTTACAGAAAAATAAAGTTGTAATCAAAATTAAATACTTAAATAATAAATACAATACTTAAATAATCTCCAAAATGAACATAGAAATCCACAACACAACAGCAATGTGTGTGCATAGCAATGCACAAACATTGCACTGAGGGCTATTGCTTTAACTTTAAACCATTATGAGCTGAGCTACTTTTCCCCACCTTTTGCACCAATTTAATCTGGAGTTGATCTGCCCTGCTGTTTAACTCTAAGTTTTTCTTCGTAAGGAAGACTATCAAATGGCTTCGCCAAAATCCGGTCCACAACATTCAAATTGTCTGCCATTATGTGCAGCTTGCTACCTAGCTACCTTGCTAGCTGGGACTGGCGCGAGGCTAATGTGAAGTTTGTCCGCCTGTGAGTGCTTTGTGACGGTGGAGGAGCTTAGCAGCACCTACTGCTCGGTAGGGACAGAAACTGCGATAGAGGTCAGAAAGAGTGATAGAAATCAGTCTCCAAACACAGGCAGCTACAAGAAAAACACACCAGAAACAGAAGCTCGATTTGTCGCTAGTCGTTTTTAACAAAGAAAATGCCGCTAAGGGGATTAGGAAAGTCTCCGGTTCACCTCAGAACAGAATGAAAATTAAAAAATGCTCCCACGGATGTTTACACCAAAAGATCGCTGATTCGCTCATTTCGCTGTCAATCAAAAAGGGATTCAGCCTCAGACAGATCATCCAATCATCATGCAGAAGCTGAGCGTCCGGGCCAGCTGAGGCCGGCCCACTGCCCCATAAACCCCCAGACACGCTGAGCGTCTGATGGGTGGGACAAAGCCCAGCATTTATCCAATGACTCGTCTCGTTTCACTGCATGCTTTGTGTCACTATTGGAGTCTGTGGACGCTCAGCGTCCACACTGTTTAAAGCACTGTGAAGCTGCAGGTTTGAGTGAGAGGAAAGCCGCGTCGTTACCAGTGATAAGAAGCTGATTCTGAACAAAAGTTGAGCGTGTTGTAGCGCATACTTAGTCAATGACATGTACACACAACAGTATATATTTGATCACTTATTTTTTGACATTTTAGGGGAAGCTGAGCTTCCCTTGCAGTCTTAGAGCAATCGCCTCTGACTTTAAGACACCTAAAGCACTTTACACTAAACGAACGGAGCATTTCGCAAACAATGACAACAAAAATTGTAATATTGGACATGCAAACCTACTTTTGTCTTGTTGTTTTTTCTCGTCTTCCAACTTCTTTTTTTCTTTTCTCCGCTCCAGAGGGATAATTTCTTTTCTGAGACATGACTTGCACTCACTTCGCTCCTCACGATTAGTCATCGAGCACCTGACCCAAGCGGTGCATCTAAATTTGGCCAACGGTGGCAGCAGCCAACAGGAGGCATCAATTAACCTAGTATTGGTATTTTGTCAAAATGAATTTATTTTTTTCGGGTGTAATACAATTTTGTTTAAATTATTCAATATTATTTTAATTTCATGTATATATTTACTTTTTTATCACAACGTGTCAGTGCTCTCGGGGGCCCCTGGTGGCGTGGAGGCCCTAAGCGGCCGCGTAGTTGGCGTATGCCTTGGGCCAGCTCTGCCATGTAACAATAAGAAATATACTCAAAACCTGGATTAATCTTTTTAGTCCCATAGCACTACTATTACTACTATATATATATATATATATATATATATACACACACACACACACGTTACAGATTCAGAAGGTAATGGTTAATTGCTTAGTTTGCTTGGTTTCAGTGTGGAAGGTTCCTGGTTCAAACCCTACCCCTGCCACAATTCTGTATGTAATGTGGAGTTGAGTCAGAAAGTGCATCTGGTGTAAAACCTGTGCCAAATCAACATGCACATTCACCTTGTATCTGCTATGGTCACCTGAGTGAAAACAAGGGACCAGCTGAAGGGACTTACTTTGTTACAGCTCTAACAATTGTACAACAATCAATTATAATCAGTCATTAGCTACTTTGATAATCAGTTATTCACTTTGAGTCCAGATATTCTGATTGCACCTTCTTAAATGTGAACATTTTCCTGTTGCTTTGCTTCTCTCAAACAGTACTTGGGCTTAGAGCTGCAATGATTAATTGATTGATAAATTATTAATCGAATATTAAATTACACAACAACTGCTTTGAATATCATTCATTATTTGAGTAATTTTTTTATAATCCAGATTCTCTGATTTCAACTTTTCTGATTTCAACTGGTTAATTTTACCATTTACTTCTATGTGGCAGTCACGGTCATATATCTTGTTTTGTTTACAAAACAAGATATTTCAAGGCATCATCTCAGGCTCTAGAAATCTGCTCAACATTTTCTGACATTTTGTGGAAAAAGCTAATCAATTAATTGAGAACGTAATCAATTGATTATTCATTTATGAGAATAATTGTTATATGCCACAATAATGTCAGACACAAAGCAGATACACCTGGTGACACAACCAGGAACTAAAGTGCCTGGCAGCTGAGCTCAAAGCCAAGAGGGCAACCAGCCCCTGTACAGTACCCAGGTCAAGTTCCCACAGTTTACATTTTTTATCCAGAATGGATAAAAAACAAGCATCAAGCCTCTTGCCTCCTGGTTCAAACCTGCTACATGGCACCAAATTTAATTAGTTGAATTTAATGTAATTAGCTTATAGTGCACCAAATCACAGCCAAAGCCATCTCAAGGTGCCTTACATGGAACAATTCAACATAAAACGTAAATAAATAATTAAAAATAAATTTAAAAATGTATTAAATACATAATTAAAAACAGAAGTAAAAGAATAAAACAGCTAAAAAAAATTAAAACTATTCATAAGAAAGAGAATAAAAATAGCGTTTCAGTCTTGACTTAAAAATGTCCACGGACTCTGACTGCCTCACGGTCGCAGGAAGACTGTTCCACACATTTCCCAGTCTTTGGTGGGAAATGGCCTGGACACCTCAGATCGCAGCTACCACCTTATGACCGGATCTGGTCCTCTGTTCAAAATCCTCTCTGTGTGCTTTCATCATCAAGCTGACTGTTCCTTTGGAGGATGCCATGGAGGAGCCTTTGACTATAAGAAGCTGCGCCACACTGACCTGGTTGCTGAAGCTGCAGCAAAAGGCTGAAAAGCTGAAGTGCATCCTGCCGAGATGGGTTGCAGATGCTTCATTGCCATTTCCACCACAAGGGCAGTCGGGATCACAAGGAAAGCTCAGAAGACTGTGGTCAAAGCTCTGGCAAACACAGCAGCAAGCAGCTATCATGGGCTGTGGTTGAAGAGGAAGGATCCAGTCTGGGCCTGAGGTGATCATGGAAGAGTGAACCTTCTGACACACAGATCTTAACATTTAATGGGCCTGCCTCCACAGAGGGAGTCTTATGATAAAAAGCCCAAACATCTGATGATGTTGAGTACACGTGGCAATGTGTCAGATCATCCAATCTGGAGGTCACTGCACAGAATAATGATGCTCTAGAAAGAAGAGTCCTAAAACTTCAGAGACTACAACACCAAGTCCAAACTAATGAATCACATGCCCGTAAAATCACAATGGAAACTATCAAATCAAATCTCACCACATTGTTTAATGATTTAAAACCCCACACAAGGTTAAAACTCAAGCAACATGGAGGATTAAGATCTTTCACCAGCTCCAGTAAGATATACAAAATCCACGAGATTCAAATCAAAATTAGAATGAAATCCCCCGAGTTAATCAGGATTCATGTACACTGTCAAGCAGCCATTTGTCTTTCCTTTATCTGCCTTCAAAAGCAGCTTAACTCTCCTCAGAACAAGGTAGAGACAGAGTGTGCACAAAGGCAGCATGAAGCTGGAGTAAAACCAAGCACACGTGATCAGTCACCATCCCACACAAACCCACATGCCGACGATTCACTTCTCTGAACCCCCCTTTTCCTCTTGTTTTGCCTTCCACTCTCTAATTCAGCATACAGTAAGTGAGCCCAGAGAGTTAATAGGCTTACCTGCGTCTTTATTTAATTTCAACAGCTTCTGCTCGGGTCGTTTCCACAGATGGGTTTTCTGTGAGTTTGACATCCAGCAAAGCAGATTTTCTGCATTTCTCGAGTGTGACAGCCCTCACATTTGTAAACTCAGTTTTAGAAGAGAAAAATATCCAAGTAATTAGCCACATATTAAGTAAACAAGTGCCTGAAAGCAGTGGCCACAATTCAAATGACTGGATCGTGTTCAAAATTTTATTTATGAATATCAAACATCTGCTGCTGTCCACCCTCATGTTTTGCTGAACTTCAGCTGTCAAAAATTTTTTTCAGACACACACACACACACACACACATATATATATATATATATAAATCCTCAAATTTATTTTACACATAAATACAATCAGGTGCATAAGTATTTGGATTGTGACATGCTGTAATTTTGCCACTCTGCACGTCACAGTTAAGTTGAATTTAGGATTTAGACCTGTGCAAATGAAATACAAATCACAATACTGCACCCAGCTTTCCTTTGACATGTGAACACATGAAGATGAAATCACTGAATATCAGAGTTATATAGAATAAAATTTTCAAAAATTGTTGTTGTCCAAATACTTATGGGCCTTATTATACTGTGCCAACACTTCTAGTTGAATTCTGATAAACCTGTGTAGGTCTCCAGTCCTTTATCTGGCATAATAAGGTTTTTCTTTATTTTAGATTGAAAGGTACAGTAGATGATCTTTTCTGAACCATTTTTTGCCATATTACTTGAAATCCTCTTTAGACCCCGATAGCCACCAATGAACTGTTTTGACATGAAAATGAAAAAGTAAATGTCATCTGTGGAAGCTGCAGGGCTGAAAAAGCTCATCCAATCATCTCATACAGACTGTCTGTCAAACTCTCTTCTTGCCCTGAGCGTACCAGAGAAATATACGTAGAGACACGTGGACTGTGGTCAGGCACTCGTCACTAGAATCTGCGTCAAGGCTCTGCTCAAGCTAGTTAGGGATCTTTTTGTTGACTATCCAGCTGAGGACTTTCCTGTCTACAGTAGGTGGCGGTAAAGCTCCACCTAGTTACCAACAGTCAATAAAGAAAACAAAAGAATGAAAAAAGTCAGTTGTTAGCAAAAGCGAGCTAGTTTCATGATGGAAAGTACCAACAACAACAACAACTGTTTTGTCACAAAACAAAAACGCATTTTTGAGAAATCTACGACCAGAAAGAGGACAGATGCTGCAAGATCTGAAACAAAGTAAACATCTTTGTTGTTGTTCAATGGTGGCAACAAAGCAGTTCCTCAATGATGGTGTGTCACCAAATGTTCTTGGGCCATGGACCAGAAAGACCTGTAAGACGATGCAATGCCATCCCAATTACTACTGAACAGATGCTGGTACATGTTGCTTAGGGCTGTTCATGTTATGTAGTGAAAAAATAAAAGTTGTGAGAGACACTGGGCGACGTTTTTGTTCCACTTGGGGTTTTACAGGTGCAGACCAAATTTGAAGTCAATCAGATAATATTGAGAGGTCCTCAGAGTGACACATTTTCCTCTCCCTCCGCTGGCAAGGCAACGTCACCCTAATGGCAGAATGCCATTATTTTCTTTTACAGGTACATGTGATGGCTTCTAATAGCAAAAAGTGGTGGTTGATTGGTCACCCAGAGGAGAAGATTACTGGAATTACTGGATTACTACATTGCTTGTTTGGGGAAAAATGTTGCTTTGTGGGGAACCCCTAAACAATGTCCGATTTTAGTAAAATTCAGCACAGATCTTTTATTTTACTAGTGGAACAACATGTGGCTCAAAAGATTTTGTACAACCCTAATTCCAATGAAGCTGGGACATTGTGAAAAATGTAAATAAAAAGAGAATACAATGGTTTGCACATCCTCTTCAACCTATATTCAACTGAATACACCACAAAGACAAGATATTTAATGTTCAAACTGATAAACTTTGTTTTTGTGCAAATATTTGCTCATTTTGAAATGGATGCTGCAACACATTTCAAAAAAGCTGGGACAGTGGTATGTTTACCACTGTGTTACATCACCTTTCCTTCTAACAACACTCAATAAGCGTTTGGGATATGAGGACACTAATTGTTGAAGCTTGTAGGTGGAATTCTTTCCCATTCTTGCTTGATGTACGACTTCAGTTGTTCAACAGTCCAGGGTCTCCGTTGTTGTATTTTGTGCTTCATAATGCGCCACACATTTTCAATAGGCGACAGGTCTGGACTGCAGGCAGGCCAGTCTAGTACACGCACTCTTTTACTACGAAGTCACACTGTTGCAACACGTGCAGAATGTGGCTTGGCATTGTCTTACTGAAATAAGCAGGGACGTCCCTGAAAAAGACATTGCTTGGATGGCAGCATGTGTTGCTCCAAAACCTGGATGTACATTTCAGCATTGATGGTGCCATCACAGATGTGTCAGTTGCCCATGCAATGGGCACTAACACACCCACATACTATCACAGATGCTGGCTTTTGAACTTTGCGCTGGTAACAATCTGGATGGTCTTTTTCTTTTTTTGTCCAGAGAACACAACATCCATAATTTCAAAAAACAATTTGAAATGTGGACTCATCAGACCGCAGCACACGTTTCCATTCATGTCAAATGAGCTCAGGCCCAGAGAAGGCGGCGGCGTTTCTCAATGTTGTTAATGTATGGCTTTTGCTTTGCATGGTAGAGTTTTAACTTGCACTTGTAGATGTAGCGATGACCTGTGTTAACTGACAATGGTTTTCTGAAGTGTTCCTGAGCCCATGAGGTAAGATCCTTCACACAATGATGTCAGTTTTTAATGCAGTGCCGCCTGAGGGATCGAAGGTCACGGGCACTCAATGTTGGTTTTCGGCCTTGTCGCTTACGTGTCGAAAGTTCTCCAGATTTCGTGAATCTTCTGATTATATTATGGACTGTAGATGCTAGACTCCCTAAATTCCTTGCAACTGAACATAAAAACTGAACATTCTTAAACTGTTGGACTATTTTTTCATGCAGTTGTTCACAAAGTGGTGATCCTCGCCCCATCTTTGCTTGTGAATGGCTGAGCCTTTAGGGGATGCTCCTTTTATACCCAATCATGACACTCACATGTTCCCAGTTAGGTGTTCTTTGAGCATTCATCAACTTTCCCAGTCTTTTGTTGCCCCAGTCCAACTTTCGTGAAACGTGTTGCAGGCATCCATTTCAAAATGAGCAAATATTTGCACAAAAACAACAACGTTTATCAGTTTGAACATTAAATATCTTGTCTTTGTGGTATATTCAATTGAATATAGGTTGAATAGGATTTGCAAATCATTGTATTCCATTTTTATTTACATTTTACACAAAGTCCCAACTTCATTGGAATTAGGGTTGTAAGATTTGACATTTTGAACAGGTCTAATGTTGCTGTATTGGCTTTTAATAGAACGAGTGGTGATTTTTGTTATTTTGATGTTTTGGAGTTATGAGAGAAGAAAGTATCCAGTACCGTATCCTTTACCTGCAAGCAGGCAACGTGCATTCTTGAGTTTTGGAGGTGTGGCTTTTGAGGTAGGTCTGAAGGAAGAGATTGGACTTTTTTGACTGTGCAATTTCAAAATCTTCCTGGTTACCTGTTACTTTAAAGGAAAATGAGCTGTTGCACACCACACCCACTCTACTTTTTGGAGAGGGCATTTCTTCATCTCTCTCACATGGGATATGTGTGTGTGTGTCATACAGAACACAGACTGCCCCAGTGGGCATGTCTCAGAGTAAGCAATAGTGCTAAAGCAGACTTCATGACATAGGTAACAGAAACTTGAAAACCAGCCATTTCAGTTTCTACAGGAACAGTCAGAGAACTGTGGGTCTTTGACAATGTTTAACTTGAAACCTGGGTGTCAAAATCCAACCAGTCATCCGTGTTGTGACACCTGGGCAACAAATCAAGCAGGAGATTTCCTGTTGGGGTGAAATACATTGAGGACCATGGGTACCACGTGGCCACTACGGGAACCATGAAGGCCCAAAAGGAACCCTGAACACAAAATGGCTAAAGTTGATATGGGTGACAAGAAGTACTCAATAGTGGATCAGGTGGAGGTGATGACTTGTAATCCAATGGCTGTGAAGGCAGATGAAGTCAGAAGCAGGTCCTCAGAACCTGACCCTCTCAGATTTCCAGCCATTGGACCAGGCTAAGGATCTGCCAAGGGCTGTGTGTCTGCTGGTGTGTAATGACCTTACCACATTAAACAACCCCACGCACAGGTGTCTCTAGATCGAATCTGGATGAATATTTTATCTGCATCCACCATACAATCCCAGAATTGATCAAGAGACAATCTTGTTCACCACTGAGGGATTGCCATGATGACAACTTGAGACCTCAACTATAATATCTGATTTTTCGATAAGAACCCATTTTGCACAATTTGAACACTTTAAACTTGCATGGCTTGGACCATATTTATTAAATTCTGTGTTAATGAAGATGGTTGTGCAAAAGCAGAATTACAGAAAGAACCACATAGCTAGTTAACAAGCCGAGCTCACTATCCAGAGGGACAGACAGACAGAATTAACAGTGGACAGGAAGAAAACTGAAAAATGAGCCAAACATTTCGGTCTTATGGCTCAAATCCCTGTCAGTCTGTAAATCACTCAGGGCCCTTGGGCAAGGTTCTTAATCCCCAAGTTGCCCCTGTGTGCAGTTAAGCGCCTTGCATGATAGCACTCTGACATTGGTATGTGAATGTGTGCGTGATGAGGTCAGTGTGAGCTGTCAGTCTACCGACATTTTTATGATATTTTATTCTGTAAAAAGAAACAAATCTCACTACTGCAAAAGATTCAAGGATATATTTTGCAACTGTGGCTGGGTTGTATCCCAATAAGCCACAAAGGATCTGGATGAAAATATTGGAGCCTTGGTGTAAAGTAGTGATACTGGATAAGAGAAATGTGCCATTAATTTACATCTGGTCTTCAGGTGATTAATTGGCTTATTTATTTTGAGTTCACAGCATACTGTGTTTGGCCTATAATACAAGACTTTTGAGAATTCAAGAAAATGGACAAAACTAAGTACTGCACTATCAGGTTTCTTAGCTGGAAATAAATAACTGCCAAGGTGATGTTATCCAAAACAATGTTCCTTCGATTTTAACTATAAAATGGTGTGGAGCAGAATTCAAGAAGTATAGCTAAAGCATTGAAGAAGAAGTAGCCCAGGCAGCTTTAAACAGTTTTCATCCAGGGAAACATTGGTCGTGTGAACAACATGGCAATGAAGGATAGAAGACTGATTATTCAGAGTTCCTGCTGTTGGCATTTCCTCTGAGAGCCTTGAGAACACTTTGATTGAGACAGAAAGAGAGCGAGAGAAAAAGAAACCTTGGAAACGGGTGATGTCATGGGAGAACGTGGAGAATTTTGAAGCAGAGCAATCTGATTTCACTGAAGGTTTGTCTAACACAGGCTAAGTGTTGGGTCCATCATTATCAGCCAGAGACAATGAAAAAAAAAGTCTTACTAGTCAAAGTCAATCAATCAATCAATCAATTTTTTTTTATATAGCGCCAAATCACAACCTTATATTGTGGCGCCTTATATTGTAAGGCAAGGCCATACAATAATTATGTAAAACCCCAACAGTCAAAACGACCCCCTGTGAGCAAGCACTTGGCTACAGTGGGAAGGAAAAACTCCCTTTTAACAGGAAGAAACCTCCAGCAGAACCAGGCTCAGGGAGGGGCAGTCTTCTGCTGGGACTGGTTGGGGCTGAGGGAGAGAACCAGGAAAAAGACATGCTGTGGACGGGAGCAGAGATCGATCACTAATGATTAAATGCAGAGTGGTGCATACAGAGCAAAAAGAGAAAGAAACAGTGCATCATGGGAACCCCCCAGCAGTCTACGTCTATAGCAACATAACTAAGGGATGGTTCAGGGTCACCTGATCCAGCCCTAACTATAAGCTTTAGCAAAAAGGAAAGTTTTAAGCCTAATCTTAAAAGTAGAGAGGGTGTCTGTCTCCCTGATCTGAATTGGGAGCTGGTTCCACAGAAGAGGAGCCTGAAAGCTGAAGGCTCTGCCTCCCATTCTACTCTTACAAACCCTAGGAACTACAAGTAAGCTTGCAGTCTGAGAGCGAAGCGCTCTATTGGGGTGATATGGTACTATGAGGTCCCTAAGATAAGATGGGACCTGATTATTCAAAACCTTATAAGTAAGAAGAAGAATTTTAAATTCTATTCTAGAATTAACAGGAAGCCAATGAAGAGAGGCCAATATGGGTGAGATATGCTCTCTCCTTCTAGTCCCCGTTAGTACTCTAGCTGCAGCATTTTGAATTAACTGAAGGCTTTTTAGGGAACTTTTAGGACAACCTGATAATAATGAATTACAATAGTCCAGCCTAGAGGAAATAAATGCATGAATTAGTTTTTCAGCATCACTCTGAGACAAGACCTTTCTAATTTTAGAGATATTGCGTAAATGCAAAAAAGCAGTCCTACATATTTGTTTAATATGCGCTTTGAATGACATATCCTGATCAAAAATGACTCCAAGATTTCTCACAGTATTACTAGAGGTCAGGGTAATGCCATCCAGAGTAAGGATCTGGTTAGACACCATGTTTCTAAGATTTGTGGGGCCAAGTACAATAACTTCAGTTTTATCTGAGTTTAAAAGCAGGAAATTAGAGGTCATCCATGTCTTTATGTCTGTAAGACAATCCTGCAGTTTAGCTAATTGGTGTGTGTCCTCTGGCTTCATGGATAGATAAAGCTGGGTATCATCTGTGTAACAATGAAAATTTAAGCAATACCGTCTAATAATACTGCTAAGGGAAGCATGTATAAAGTGAATAAAATTGGTCCTAGCACAGAACCTTGTGGAACTCCATAATTAACTTTAGTCTGTGAAGAAGATTCCCCATTTACATGAACAAATTGTAATCTATTAGACAAATATGATTCAAACCACCGCAGCGCAGTGCCTTTAATACCTACGGCATGCTCTAATCTCTGTAATAAAATTTTATGGTCAACAGTATTAAAAGCAGCACTGAGGTCTAACAGAACAAGCACAGAGATGAGTCCACTGTCCGAGGCTATAAGAAGATCATTTGTAACCTTCACTAATGCTGTTTCTGTACTATGATGAATTCTAAAACCTGACTGAAACTCTTCAAATAGACCATTCCTCTGCAGATGATCAGTTGGCTGTTTTACAACTACCCTTTCAAGAATTTTTGAGAGAAAAGAAAGGTTGGAGATTGGCCTATAATTAGCTAAGATAGCTGGGTCAAGTGATGGCTTTTTAAGTAATGGTTTAATTACTGCCACCTTAAAAGCCTGTGGTACATAGCCAACTAACAAAGATAGATTGATCATATTTAAGATCGAAGCATTAAATAATGGTAGGGCTTCCTTGAGCAGCCTGGTAGGAATGGGGTCTAATAAACATGTTGATGGTTTGGATGAAGTAACTAATGAAAATAACTCAGACAGAACAAAGGAGAGAAAGAGTCTAACCAAATACCGGCATCACTGAAAGCAGCCAAAGATAACGATACGTCTTTGGGATGGTTATGAGTAATTTTTTCTCTAATAGTTAAAATTTTGTTAGCAAAGAAAGTCATGAAGTCATTACTAGTTAAAGTTAATGGAATACTCAGCTCAATAGAGCTCTGACTCTTTGTCAGCCTGGCTACAGTGCTGAAAGGAAACCTGGGGTTGTTCTTATTTTCTTCAATTAGTGATGAGTAGAAAGATGTCCTAGCTTTACGGAGGGCTTTTTTATAGGGCAACAGACTCTTTTTCCAGGCTAAGTGAAGATCTTCTAAATTAGTGAGACGCCATTTCCTCTCCAACTTACGGGTTATCTGCTTTAAGCTACGAGTTTGTGAGTTATACCACGGAGTCAGGCACTTCTGATTTAAAGCTCTCTTTTTCAGAGGAGCTACAGCATCCAAAGTTGTCTTCAATGAGGATGTAAAACTATTGACGAGATACTCTATCTCACTTACAGAGTTTAGGTAGCTACTGTGCACTGTGTTGTTATATGGCATTAGAGAACATAAAGAAGGAATCATATCCTTAAACCTAGTTACAGTGCTTTCTGAAAGACTTCTAGTGTAATGAAACTTATTCCCCACTGCTGGGTAGTCCATCAGAGTAAATGTAAATGTTATTAAGAAATGATCAGACAGAAGGGAGTTTTCAGGGAATACTGTTAAGTCTTCTATTTCCATACCATAAGTCAGAACAAGATCTAAGATATGATTAAAGTGGTGGGTGGACTCATTTACATTTTGAGCAAAGCCAATAGAGTCTAATAATAGATTAAATGCAGTGTTGAGGCTGTCATTCTCAGCATCTGTGTGGAAGTTAAAATCGCCCACTATAATTATCTTATCTGAGCTAAGCACTAAGTCAGACAAAAGGTCTGAAAATTCACAGAGAAACTCACAGTAACGACCAGGTGGACGATAGATAATAACAAATAAAACTGGTTTTTGGGACTTCCAATTTGGATGGACAAGACTAAGAGTCAAGCTTTCAAATGAATTAAAGCTCTGTCTGGGTTTTTGATTAATTAATAAGCTGGAATGGAAGATTGCTGCTAATCCTCCGCCCCGGCCCGTGCTACGAGCATTCTGACAGTTAGTGTGACTCGGGGGTGTTGACTCATTTAAACTAACATATTCATCCTGCTGTAACCAGGTTTCTGTAAGGCAGAATAAATCAATATGTTGATCAATTATTATATCATTTACCAACAGAGAGACCTAATGTTTAATAGACCACATTTAACTGTTTTAGTCTGTGGTGCAGTTGAAGGTGCTATATTATTTTTTCTTTTTGAATTTTTATGCTTAAATAGATTTTTGCTGGTTATTGGTGGTCTGCGAGCAGACACCGTCTCTACGGGGATGGGGTAATGAGGGGATGGCAGGGGGAGAGAAGCTGCATAGAGGTGTGTAAGACTACAACTCTGCTTCCTGGTCCCAACCCTGGATAGTCACGGTTTGGAGGATTTAAGAAAATTGGCCAGATTTCTAGAAATGAGAGCTGCTCCATCCAAAGTGGGATGGATGCCGTCTCTCCTAACAAGACCAGGTTTTCCCCAGAAGCTTTGCCAATTATCTATGAAGCCCACCTCATTTTTTGGACACCACTCAGACAGCCAGCAATTCAAGGAGAACATGCGGCTAAACATGTCACTCCTGGTCCGATTGGGGAGGGGCCCAGAGAAAACTACAGAGTCCGACATTGTTTTTGCAAAGTTACACACCGATTTAATGTTAATTTTAGTGACCTCCGATTGGCGTAACCGGGTGTCATTACTGCCGACGTGAATTACAATCTTACCAAATTTACGCTTAGCCTTAGCCAGCAGTTTCAAATTTCCTTCAATGTCGCCTGCTCTGGCCCCCGGAAGACAATTGACTATGGTTGCTGGTGTCGCTAACTTCACATTTCTCAAAACAGAGTCGCCAATAACCAGGGTTTGATCCTCGGCGGGTGTGTCGTCGAGTGGGGAAAAACGGTTAGAAATGTGAACGGGTTGGCGGTGTACACGGGGCTTCTGTTTAGGGCTACGTTCCTCCTCACAGTCACCCAGTCGGCCTGCTTTCCCGGCTGCTCGGGATCTGCCAGAGGGGAACTAACGGCGGCTAAGCTACCTTGGTCCGCACCGACTACAGGGACCTGGCTAGCTGTAGAATTTTCCATGGTGCGGAGCCGAGTCTCCAATTCGCCCAGCCTGGCCTCCAAAGCTACGAATAAGCTACACTTATTACAAGTACCGTTACTGCTAAAGGAGGCCGAGGAATAACTAAACATTTCACACCCAGAGCAGAAAAGTGCGGGAGAGACAGGAGAAGCCGCCATGCTAAATCGGCTAAGAGCTAGTAGCTGCGCTAAGCTAGCGGGTTCCTAAAAACACGCAAAGTGAATAATGTGTAAATAATTTAGAGGTGATTCAGCAGAAGGAGTGCTTTAGTTAAGGCACGTGAAGATTACACTGGGAAACAAATCGTAATCTAGATAACTAGATCAATCTAACTACGCAGATTAAACAGCTAACAGATACAGAAAAACACCGCTGTGCTCCGGAACAGGAAGTGATACAATACCGCAGTGAGAGCCAACCACCAGTAGAGGCAAGCAAGAGCAAATGACCAAAGTTTTGCAAAGTCAAAAACAAAGTAATGCAAAGGAAATTATTCTTATGGGCTGCTTTATTTAAGGGTCAAATCATAAGTGGGGAGTACTTGGCCACATTACTGAAAGAGCAAAGTGAGGTTATGAAGACAAATGCTGGGGAATGTAGGGGAAAAAAAGTCAAGTCCTATCGTCAGAAGCTAGCCATTGCCATGGGTACCGTCCATGACTGGAGCTTTGAACTCTTTTGATTTAACTCCATCTGTTTTCACACTTGAAGTAACATTTTGCTGGAAAACACTTGCAAGCTGAAAACTGTCACATCCATAGTTGAAGACTTTTTCAATGAGTAGGAGAAAACTTCAAGGTACTGCAATATCACAAACAAATGTGTGTGGACCACCCATGGGATGAGCTTAAACAGTAAGAGAGCAAGTTTGCTTCCACCGCATGTGACTGTGCACCTGAATCAATCATTTATGTCTCTGGGTTTTTTATGCTGTCAGAGATGTCAAAATTCCATAAGTATTTTCTCTCCTCCGGTATTTCATTATTTCTTTGATTACTTCCAAAACTACCCACACATTTGCTGCATTCCAATTACCTCGGAAGTCAAAAGTATCCACTGGGAATGATGTTATACTCAACGATGTGTCGAGCTAGATGGCTCTAAGAAAGTGTTTATTATACTTGATCTTTTGGACTGTAATAACACATGAAAATATGTATTCCACCAAACTCATGGAAGAGGACAGATGGCACAGAAGATGCATTAGTATTTCCATTTACTGCTTGGTTTGCAGTGTAGCGTTGCTAGTCGGTGTTGGCATCATCTACCAGGTTAGCCAGTCTTACTCGAATCATTTGATAAACAACACATTACACAGTATTTGATGCATAAAACCACCATAGCATCATATCCACAGACAGAGGTAGGACAGTGTGCATGACTTATTAATAAATTAGACACAAAAAAGACAGACATCCTACCAAAATGGTAAACACTACAACTTTCACTTACTGTTGACGCTAGGATCAGAAATCTTGGATTGTGAACTTGGGGTAGGTGGTGTCTGAGTTGTCAAACTGGAATTATGACTTCAAAGTTATTCCAAGTGAAACTTTGTGCTAATAACTGGGAATTACAACCTCCATCTGCAACTTGAATGTACCACTCCTCCCTGTTCACATTCCCTTATTCATCTCCCGACTGTTCACTTTTCAACCGTCCATTTTAATAATGTATGCTAAGCTATGGACTGCTGTACTGCATTTGTAGTTCAGAGACATGATAAGTTGTTTTTGTCAGATTTTATTAAACTGTAGAAGTATGTGCTGTAGTATATCTCGTATTCTTTAGATATGGAGTGTGTTAGTTACATCTTCAAGCCATTTCCCAGAAGTAGGAACAGTTTCATTCTTCCATAACATGGGATTAAAGGTTTCTTTCTTTATAATGCAGTAAGAAATAAAAACTGCTGTGATATCCATCCATCCATCCATTTTCTTCCGTTTTATCCGAAGTCGGGTCGCGGGGGCAGCAGCTCAAGCAAAGCCGCCCAGACCTCCCGATCCACACACACCTCCCCCAGCTCCTCCGGGGGAACCCCAAGGCGTTCCCAAGCCAGCCAAGAGATATAATCCCTCCAGCGTGTCCTGGGTCTTCCCCGGGGCCTCCTCCCAGTGGGACATGCCCAGAACACCTCTCCAGCGAGGCGTCCGGGGGCATCCGGAAAAGATGCCCAAGCCACCTCAACTGACTCCTTTCGACATGGAGGAGCAGCGGCTCGACTCCGAGCTCCTCCCGAGTGACCGAGCTCCTCACCCTATCTCTAAGGGAGCGCCCAGCCACCCTGCGGAGGAAACTCATCTCGGCCGCTTGTACTCGCGATCTCGTTCTTTCGTTCATGAGCCAAATCTCATGACCATAGGTGAGGATCGGAACGTAGATCGATCGGTAAATCGAGAGCTTTGCCCCCCTACTCAGCTCTCTCTTCACCACGATGGTCCGATACAGCGACCGCATCACTGCAGATGCTGCACTGATCCGTCTATCGATCTCATGCTCCATCAGTCCCTCACTCGTGAACAAGACCCCGAGATACTTAAACTCCTCCACTTGAGGCAAGGACACTCCACCGACCTGAAGAGGGCAAAGCACCTTTTTCCGCTCGAGAACCATGGCCTCGGATTTGGAGGTGCTGATTTTCATCCCGGACGCTTCACACTCAGCAGCAAACCGCCCCAGTGCACGCTGAAAGTCCTGATTTGACAAAGCCAACAGAACCACATCGTCCGCAAACAGCAGAGACGAGATTCTGTGGTTCCCAAACCAGATCCCCTCTACACCCTGGCTGCGCCTAGAAATTATGTCCATAAAAATAATAAACAGAACCGGTGACAAAGGGCAGCCCTGGCTGAGGCCAACATGCACTGGAAACAGGTTTGACTTACTACCGGCAATGTGAACCAAGCTCCTGCTGCGGTCGTACAGGGACCGGATAGCCCTTAGCAAAGGACCCCGGACCCCATACTCCCGGAGAACTTCCCACAGGGCACCCTGAGGAACACGGTCGAATGCCTTCTCCAGATCCACAAAACACATGTGGACTGGTTGGGCGAACTCCCATGAACCCTCGAGCACCCGATGGAGCGTGTAGAGCTGGTCCAGTGTGCCACGACCAGGACGAAAACCACACTGCTCACTGCTCACTCCTCCTGAATCCGAACCTCGGATTCAGGAGGAGTGAGCAGTGAGCAGTGTGGTTTTCGTCCACTCCCCCTCTAGCTGCCACCTTATCGTGGTGGGGGAGTTTGCGTACCCAGATGATCCTAGGAGCTATGTTGTCGGGGGCTTTGTGCTCCCTGTAGGGTCTCCCAAGGAAAACAGGTCCTAGGTGATGGGTCAGACTAAGGGCAGTTCAGAACCTCCATGACCAGTAAAAGATCAAGGACCGAGACGTCGCCCGGTATGGCGGAGCCGGGGTCCCACCCTGGAGCCAAGCCTGGGGTTGGGGCTCGCGCGCGAGCGCCTGGTGGTCGGGCCTTAGCCCATGGGGCCTGGCCGGGCTCAGCCCGAAAGAGTGACGTGGGCCCACCCTCCTGTGGGTTCACCACTTGCAGAGGGGGCCATGGGGGTCGGGTGCAGAGAGGATTGGGTGGCGGTCGAGGGTGGGTGGCCCGGCGGCCCGGTCCATGCTTACAGCCCCTGGCTGTTGGGACGTGGAATGTCACCTCGCTAGGGGGGGAAGGAGCCTGAGCTTGTGCGGGAGGTTGAGAGATACCGACTAGAGATAGTCAGGCTCACCTCCACGCACAGCTTGGGCTCTGGTACCCAACTCCTGGAGAGGGGCTGGACGCTTCATATTAGATATATGCCAAGGAAAATAAACAAAGGATCTGGACAAAACAATATTCATAACTTCAGACATGATACGACACGTCAGTCCAGAAAGACTAGATCTTGGGGAACAGCACAAAACTATGAACAAGGATTGTCACTGAAATTTGACACTTATTGCACATAGGTGATACCTGTGGGTATATGTTAGTTTCTCCTCTGAAGAATGGAGCCTATGTATAATTTTAAATTGTATGAGACAATGGAAGATGGAACAGCTCATGCTGGGCATCATTGTAAAGCAATGGTTCCCAAACATTTTAGTTGGCTTGTACCATTGTCTGGGCAAAAAGACCAAAGTTTGGTGGAGCACCGAAAGAGGTGATCTCGGTCCGGATCAAACTGAACCATGGTCTGGTGTGTTTGCAGTGAGAAAGAGCCACTTTTTGCATAGGTTCTTACAAATTAGAGGAAGGTGGCAGGTTATAGCCACCTATTAAATGGTAGACAAAGAAAAGAAGATAAAACAATGTTCATTTGTGTGTTGCTGCAGCAGGCATCAGTTGAAAACATTTTCCTTTTGAATGCGAGCGCAATGACATTGCTAATCACTGGCTCCAAAATAGAAAACAAAATGGCAGCCATTCAAGGAGTGAACTTATGCCACCCCCCCACACAAACACACAAAGGATTTTGATCTCATATTGACCTAAATGTGTGGAGGCTCACAGCAGACAAATGCAAATAGGGATCTGAAGCCCTTTCATTAATTTTTCTCAGTTCAACTAGAACTTTTTTGTGTGTTCAAATGAAACTATGTACCAGAATTGACAACAAGCTGATGCCAGATACACATTTAGAAGGTAATGAATGTCAAGTATGTGGAGATTCAGGGTACATACATGATGACATGTATGTAAATCGAAAGTTCTTTAGTCCAGTTATACAATTGTGAAAACAACCATCTACACCAAACATATACAAACATGAAACGTGGTTCATACCTTGTTCCACTTTTTCCATGTGTGAAACTGGCCTTAAATTTTTCTTTTTTTCCCACATATTTTTTTTTTCCACCATTACAAATTTTCTCTTGTACACCCCCTCGCAGCAATCAATGCACACCAGTTTGGGAAACCCACCACAGCACTTCCATCTGACAACAGATAGGAGTGACGGCCATAACCGATGCCATCAAAAGCACGAAGCATTGTTGGGCAAGCCACACCTCAAGACAACAATACAACAGATGGGCCGTCAGAATAATGGGCTGGACAACGGACACCAAGAACGTGGACAAGACAATGAGAGTGACCAAAGGTTAGATGAAGAGAAGAGCTGGTCCACCACATGAGACCCATGTGGCAAAGACTGACCAGAGACAAATGGCATTTGAAGAAATCTGTTGTGTTCATGAGTGTTCATACCCAAAAATAATGATGATGAGACAATGTATTGCATTATCAGAATATGTATGTATAATCATACATTATAATTCTAATAACTATTATAATAAGTATTTATATAGGACTTTCCCAGGAATCAAAGTACCAAAAATAAACTCCAATAATAAAAGAATAAATAACAAATAATAAAAAGTACACTGCAACAATGCACAAAAATCACACATTAAAGAGCTCATGCACATTATAGCCTGGTGCAACTTATACTGTATATGTTTTGTTCCTCTTCAAGAGCCATTTATTGACAGGTCTGGCTTATACTCTGGAAAATACGGTCATCAAAATCAGCAGTTTCTGAGTACAAAATGCCTAAAACTAATTCTAAAAACTTTTCATATCTCATCTTGAACATTAACAGCATACATTTACACCAATGTCCTAGACATACATACACACAAACACAGTTGTCCTTCAAACCGTACCTCGAACCTGACATCCTGTACACAAATCCTTTCCCATTCCTTTCTCATTGTGACAGAGATTTCTGGCCAACCACAACACTGTATCACCAGAGTAAGCGCCTTGTGTATCCTGGCGCTAGTGAAGCAATCATGCAAGCGCCGGACTAATCCGAGACACCCGGTAGCCATCCCTGAAGACAGAACAGCTCTGACAGTGCCCTGCTGCCCTCTGACTGCTGCTGTAGCCATCACGGTAACATCTTTATCAGCAAGACAGATGGGCTGCAGACAAACATATTCTACTCATCATCACAGAGGAAAGACAGAGGTGAAAAGAAGGTGGAAGCGACAGAACAGGCACAGAGAAGGAATATGAAATAGAGCGAAAACAGGGGGAGAAACTGGCTGCCAGGAGGTTTGAGTGACAGGAGTGATAAGGCCCATCATGGTTTTGTTATGAGCAGCAGGGGAAATGGGCTCCAATCAGACATGGTGTGGAATTAACAGATCCAGAAAGGCACGGGATGAGGAGGCCAGTAGGCAGAAGGCAGGTGTACAGGAAAGGAACAGCAGGTGGGATCAAGATGGTGCGTTAAGGTTGAGGAAGAGTAAAATGATGGAGGCAGGAGGTGCGTGGTGTGAATGGGGAGGACCAGGAGGTGTCTGTGACGGAAGAAGGAGAGAAGAAGAAGCAGAAGAACCTTTATTGTCATTCTACACACATCCAACATAATTTGTCATTTGCATTTAACCCATCCTACACCATCCTACAGTTAGACAATCCAACCACTGGGAGCAGTGGGCAGCCACAGTTCGATGCCCGAGGACCAACTCCAGAGGTAGAGACACTGCTTTCGTCAGGGAGAGAAAAGGAGCAGACTTGAAATAGGCATGTTTTTTGAATTTACAATTTATGATAATTTATTTAATTAATTTAAAGCCTGAGTTACACTTCTGTAACTCTGTAACATACAATAACATGCATGACAAGTTCTCCATCACTGGATTACGCTTTATTCTGGATTAATTTGACCCTCAATAATCTTTTCTTTCTACAATCATCACCTCTGATTCAAAGGTAAGAGGTACAATTTCCTATTTTTCCCGACTCTGTGTTGTAAATTTGCAACCTTTTCTGCCAAACATATGTGATCTCGAAATGTAATCAGCGTGTGCACTGCAAAAACTATTACAATTTGATTGGAGACAAAGGAGTGAAAGCAAAGAAGTGTCACATCACAGCCTTTTGCAGTGTCTGATTTAACAGGTGCACATCAGGCAGGTGCACGGTGCAAAAAACAAACCGTTTGGCTTTTAATCACAGAAATGACTGCGGCCCCACATGCGAGGGGTTTTAATGGAAATACATTGAGATCGGACGGGACATTTTATCTGATGCGAGCGAAAAATCAGTTATACGAAATCCGTTATATACAGTGTTTATTACATGGAAAAAAATACAAAAACTTTGGGTCTGGTGACTGCAAAGATGTGCCTGGACATGCCAGAACATGTCCCGTGAGGCTTCATCACGGCGTTGCTGTGTGCCATGCGGCACCGCCGCGATGCGCAAAGCCTCCGCTCCTCTTTCCATGACAAAAACTCCTGTAACAGTGGAATGTGTCATTCATTTCCAAACCGGACGCTGTGTTTTATCCGGGACGTCGTCTGACTAGCACAGGAATTGTGAAAAGACGTGGACATCAGCACTTTTTCGGCACATTGAGACAGACGTGCGGAGGAATTCCGCGCGTTCGCGGCGGTGCCGCATGGCGCACAGCAACACCGAGATGAAGCCTCACGGGACATGTTCTGGCATGTCCAGGCACATCCACAATTTCTCGGATAATCACTCGATGGAAAAACCACCGACAGCTGTCTGAACGCCATCTCAAAGCCGTCCTGTGAGACCAAAACGGAGGTGGTTTTGTCTCGCTCCAGTAGCGAATCCATCATGACGCGCGAAGCCTCCGCTCGGCTTTCCATCTTGTTAAAAGTGAAATCTGCCAGAAAATGGTTGATGTCCAGCTCTTGTGATAACCAGAGAAATGGCACACGATGGTCACGGATTCAGACAGCCATCCGTTTAGAAATGAAATGGTCGTTCAGCCTGTCGATGGCGGCTTCGGAGCGGGGCGCGCCCCACAGCCGCTGGGGGCCGTCCTTAAAGCGACAGTAACACTCCTTATTCTCAACCAAGCCCGTAACATTTTCACAGAAAGCCAGATAAATTTTTCTAATGGTTTCCAGCTGCCAGTCTCTAACAGTTTCTGAAAAAATTCTGATGGAAAAAAAGCCCAAATCATTCCGCCATTTCCTGGCAATGAAACAACAACGAGGGGGCTGGACCACTCCTCACTCAAAGCCTGCTCACAGGTGAATGACGCAACCGACAGGCGTGGAAAAACTCACGCATGCGCACGAGGGTTCAAGCTTGTCTGACGCAATCACACGTGATTCAAATCCATATGGTTTTTGAAAAAAATAATAAGGTCAGATACTTTTCTAATAGACCTCGTATTTAAATAAAATAGCTGGATTTACATGCAGACAGATTAACAGCAAGCGCTATTTTTGCCCCAAGATGGCATCACGAGTCATGTGACTTTTTTTCTCGACTTGTCATTTCGCTACTCTAGACAGAGATAACAATTCATTCATCCTGAGGACTTTGCAGGTTAAGAAATAAACAGGAAATTCACACACTTGAGTAAATTCTTACACCTTTGTAAACTCAATGAACAACATTCTGGTAGAATATTCTGAGTCCAGCTTCTTTACCCTTTCAAGTTATTTGAAAGAAGACATCCTGCTCTTACTGCTGTTCTCTTTATGAAATGCACTTATGCAGTCTTATGTACATGCATATTTAACAGCTTATCGTTGCTCTTGTCTTGCAACATTTATTGGGAATGCTCGGATGCTATCAGATGAGATGAGTTATATAACCTCTCATGCATTTTGTATATCTGCCCCAAGGCTGCTACACCTCTGCAGGAACCCTCTAAGAGGCATCTTGACCAGACGCCAGATTATTTTATTTGAAAGAAACTGACTTTTAAGTGCAAACCCATTTAGGATCTTCAGTTTCTGACCCCTGTAGCTATAAATTCCCTGATAAAAAAGAAGAGCACACACACACACACACACACACACACACACACACACACACACACACACACACACACACACACACACACACACACACACACAAATGCATCCCTAACTGGAACCAAAGTGAATCTACTGCTGAACAGTGTTAAAACACTAAATTACCAACATTATGGCATCATAAAAACAATTCCAAGTGAGTATTTTTGTCTGTGCTTGAAAGAGTTCTTGCACTCACAATTCCTGTTCATCCCCACAGAGCTGCAACAGTCTGACAGAGCAGAATGAAGAAAAATTACACTGTCCTGGTGTGTAAAGGACAATGATGACAAAATGTTTTCATTTTACAGAGGTGGTTGTTTACTTAAAATACTTCTTCTTTGTGGTTCTTTTTTGGGGGAGATGATTAAAAGTGGTTAAAGTTGTGGTTTGTGGCCAGAGGATCTTCACATCAAATCCCCCATCAGATCTGAACATCTCTAAGGCCCCTTGAGCAAAGTCCTACAGTTGAGTGCACATGATAACATCAATGTGAGTGCATGTGTGTGTGCCAATGGGAGAGTGTGAGGCATCAGTGTAAAGCACTTCTTTGGACAGAAAAGTACTATAAAATGCAGTCCATATTTGTTCAGGTTTCATGGATATTTATATACTCAGGTATTGACTCGCAACTAATTCATTAATCCCTGAAGGAACCACGCGGTTCTGCTCATTTGGCTGTTTTATGGACAATCCCGTTCATGATTGCTCCTTGGAAAAGCTGGAAAACTAGAAAAAAAATCAATTTCTCACCACCTTAATGTAGCTCATGTTCATAAATTCGGTTAATACGTTGGGGATTTCAACAGAAGGTGTCAGACATCAATATCTGACATCTACTCTACAGATTTTGATGCCTGTCGACATAAATCAGGAAAAAAAGGGCTGCCGAGGTCTTTTCTAATGAAATGCTCTCTCACCCAATGCAAGAAAATAAGACATCATTGAAACTTGTGTAAAACTGAACAGCATCCCTGCTTTCTAAAGCCTGCAGCACAGTGTTGTTTTGTGTAATGGCTGTGTTGCTGAAGTATGGTTTACGGTGACTGATGGAAAGCGGCTTGTAAACTCACGGTTCAATGTGTCCAACTGTGTAAACCAGTGCTACCCAGTATTATCTGCTAGTGATGACGACAGATGAGGGCAGTGTGAAAAGCATGTATAAAATAATCTTCAGTAAAAAATTTGAATTCTTTGTGATAGGGCAGCACGTAGCTTATTGGTTGGAGGTGTTTCCTCACAGCGAGAGGATCCTAGGTTAGCTACTGACCTAGTCCATTCTGTGTGGAGTTTGCATGTTCCTCCTGTTTCTGTGCGTTCCCTCAGATTTCTCCCACTTCCAAAGACATACAGGTGAGGTGAATTGGTGACTTTAAATTGACTGTAGGTGTGAATGTGTTTGTGTCTATGCATGTTGGCACTGTGACAAACTGGCGGCCAATCCAGGGTGTACTCCATGTTTTCGTCAACTGACTGCTGGGATAGACTCCAGCCCCCGCACGACACCTAATTGGAATAAGTTGTTATGACTTCCTGCTCTTGCCTCAGTTAATCGAGTTAAAAAAAAAAATCACAATACTGCAGGTAATCCACAAGCCAGTCTGCTCTGCATGAACCTGATCCTGTCAAATCACAGAAACTAAGCAGAGAAGGTCCTGGTTAGTATTTTGATTGGTGACCTCTCAGGAAGACCAGGGGCTGTGTTTGTTTCTCCGGGTAAAAATGGATTTTCATCAGGAAGGGTATCCAGTGTAAAACTTGTGTCAAATCTTCCAATTTGGATTGATACTGAATCCGCAGTGTCAACCCTGAACAAAGACTACAAGCAGCAGCAAGACCATTGAGCCAGACATGGTTAATCAAGGCCTATTGGTCGCAAATATCCAGAAACATATGATTTAGACTATGTGCTTGTGGATAAGCTGTCTGCCTGGATGGTTGAGATTCAAGACCCGAGATGGATCCAGGGTGTGGCCTATGCAGAGACAGTACATGTTCCCAGACTGCTTACCCAAGATGGCTGGGATGGATTATTACTGTATAAGCCTTACGCTGACACTAAAAGTGGGTATGAAGCAGCAACTTCACTTATGTGACAGCATTGCTCACATAGTTCATGGGGCGGGGTGATGGTCAACTGGTTAAAGTGATGGGCTTGTGACCAGATGATCCTTAAGCCGCATCGCCATCAGAGTGGAAAATGACAAAGGGCCTGTTATCGTTTTGAAAATCCTCAACTTTGCAGTTGAGCCCTAACATGACGCTGTTGTGTGTGAAAGGGTAAATGTGAGGCTCACTGTAAACTGCTTTCAAGTCAAGACTGACAGCATGCACTGATGCTGCACTTCTCACATCTACAACACCACAGAACCACCCCATGTCCTGGATGGCAACCACCCAGGCAGACAACTGGGTGAAATGGGCCACATAGCCAAAATATAGTTGCTGATGTTCCCTCACAATACAAGTGATACTCTTCATTTTAGTCTCTCTCACTAACCACTGGTTTGATATAAAGCCATTCTATGGTACCCAAGGATCCTTTGAAGACACTTAGTTCACTAGTTAGTATCTAGATCTTACAATCATACAGGAAGACAGGCAGCACCAGGACCATAAAGACTTTGTCCTTTGTTTGCCTGCAAAGATATTGGCATCGCCAATATCGCCTCTCAGTCTCAAAGGCTGAGGACCCAGAGACATGAATATCACTGCAGAGATAACTGAATGTCTCTCCAAGTTCAAACGCTTTAATGCAGTCCATTTATAGTTTACACTTCTAGTGCTAACATCCCATCTCTTGATAACTAATTATGACTTTGATACATTCCTTACAAAGATTCCATACATTCATGAAAAAAAAAAATCTCCTAGAAGGTTGAAGCTCTGGAAAAACCTGTGACATGTTTGTACATGTGTGCACGCATGTGCAAAGTACATACTGTGTCATGTAATCACACATCATTGTAATTACGTGTCATGTCTGCACAGGCGAGATAAGAAAATCTGTGAACAGAAAAGGGTGTAGATGCACTGTGTTTCAGTGATATTTGTTTAATCAACACTGCCTTCAGGCATCAGAAAAAACAAATTAAGTCACTGAAGCTGTGCCTGCCACTCACGCTATGAAATAAAATTGTCCACGTACCAAAAAAAAGCACAATAAGTCGAACCTCTTGCCTGTTTGCGCCAACCCGTGATGAATTTATCAAACAGCTGCAATGATAGCTGCTTTCGTCCCTCTTCATACCTCGCCCTCACCTCCGGAGGTGAGAAAACAAATGAGGTCCTCTGCAGCCTCAGTACGCCTGCAGGTGCGAGTGCAACATTGAGTTGTGTGGTTCTTAATCGAAACACCGACAGCTGTTGTCAGGCTTTGAAACACATCACGTTTTACCCCGACCAAGCCTCCCCTTGCAGCCCTCCCATGATGCATTGGGGTGTCAGGGGGTAGAGCTTGTAAGGAATGCAGCTCCGATGTGAAATGTTACAGCTCAGAGGTCTAGGCAGGGCCACGCCATGTGCAGCATGTCCGTGTCCCAGTTAATGTTCTCATTTCTCATGGCGAGGAGATCCGTTTAACGGCACAGAGAAATGGAGCTTTTAAAAAACAAGTGTTGGAAGTCAATAAGCTCTCCGTATATATCCTCCAACGCTCCACTCTCCCTGATCACTCACAACCTGCCCATGAATCACAGATGGCCTTTCAGATGACCGCCATCGAGACGTGCACAGTGTGTGTGTTTGCCAGAGAGCATCTGTGCTGAGTTTTGTCTCCAGCAGCTCTCTGGCTCTCAGAGTATAAATAATTTAAATAGTCAAGGCAGACCAAGCCTTTTCTTACTACCGACATCCTTTCCATCATCAGAATCTTGGACACTGTAGACCTGAAGGAAGCGATAAAAGATGGTGAACCAAGGTGGTAGCAGAAACGAAATGAAGAAGATAGAATGAAACTACCAAAGTCCTGGTCTGCCATATTAGTTACTTGCATTTGTTATATATATATATATATATATATATATATATATATATATATCAGTGGCAGAAAATCTTTTTAAAGAAATACCTCTGTACATCTAAGTGACAAATATGATGCATTAAATAAACATCTGTACATGGTGCACATAATGCACATCTGAAAATGGTGTACTGTCACTGTGTCAGCGTTCACTGAAATCCATGAAGTGGCTTAAGAGGAGTTGTGCTTACAAAGTCAATGTCAGACATTATTATATGGCTACAATAGTACACACGCTCCAATTGGCTGATTTCCAGTCTGAGATTTTCCATGACAACTGGTTTGCATCACGTAACAGATTTGTGACTTTGTTTACAATTTTGGCACCTCCCTACCTGGTGGACGTGGTTAAGCCTTACGTACCGGCTCGGGTCCTGCGTTCCGAGGGTACAGGACTTTTTTGGGTTCCCAGGGGGAGTAAAAAGTCTGGTGGTCACAGAGCCTTTTTGTATCGTGCCCCTGCCCTGTGGAACAATCTCCAGGTCCACATAAGGCAGTCAAACACTGTCGAGACTTTTAGATCTAAACTCAAGATGCACCCTTTTCCCCTGTTTTATCATTAGTATTTTATGTATGTTACTATGGTATTATGTATATTATATTTTTTTAATTTTTGTATTTTATAGGTTGCTTTTTATCATGTTTTAGTCTGTTAATTCTTTGTTGTGTTTTCTGTGTTGTTGTGTGAAGCAGGACAGGTATAGAAATAATTACTACAATAACTACATATACAATTACATGCCAAAATAACTAAAAAAAATAAATAAATAAAAAAATCACACAGCATAGAAACTGAGAGTGACACTTTGGTGTGTGTGCTGAACAGACAGGGGGCGTGGCTTGCTGCCAACAGCAGCAGCTGTTGAGATCTCCGGTCTTGGATGTCACAGCTGTAGAACATGTACTGTGTTTTGAAAGACATGACCTAACAACTGTCCACCATGACGCACGTGTTTGTGCTTGCTGTCATCACGTGGAAATACATAAAATATGTATGGCTTTTGCAAAAGGCTGGAGTGCACACGCAAATGGACAGGCTGTCCCAGGTGAAATGGATCATCAGATCACATGGACATGTAGCAGGCGAACTGAATGTCACATTTGTCTGACAGGACAACTGTCTGACAGGATATGTATGTTGTGCCAGCACGGAGCTGGCACAACAGGCATGTCCTGTGAGTGGCACGCCGCAGGACTATATGACAAGCCAACTGTGTGACAAATATGCCACTTTCAGTCACATATCACCAAAAATATGCCGTAACAAATGTTTTGTCAGTTATTACGGCACTTATTTCACCATAATTAAAGATGACGAAAATGTCCTTTTCTATACATCATCTAATTTTTCTTTATTAAAAAAATATGTTTATCTCCTTGTTGATTTTAGGTATTTTCCACTCCTGTTGTAAGACAGCGATTGTAGTGCTATTAATCAGAGCTTTTCTAAATTGCAGGTACGAATCCTGTGAGTGGCATTTATTTTTTATTTAACTAGGGTTATTTAACCGCAAGGTTCTGTATTGGGTTCCCTTTTATTTATTATTTATATCAACCCAGTGATTTTTAGTAATTATACACCTATATCTAATCTGTTAGTGTCTGGTGATTTCACCTCAACTTTACCTCAATTTCTGGTGTGTGTGAGCCAGAATACTGCGGTTTATATTTCATCTCAACCCATTTGAACAGTCACACATTTATATTGATTTTTAACCAATTTCTAATGCTTTTTTATATCCTTAGCTATCACAGACTGAACTCTCTTTGAAATTCATGAAGTGGTTTAGGAGGAGTTACGCGTACTATGTCAGTATCACATAATATGATGCATTAATTAAACCCAAAAGTCCAATTATTTCTTGAAGATAACCACAATTGCTTTCCTTCGGACATCGTATATATGTGCTATGATTAATATAAGTTTCACTGTATTTCAAAAAGTAGTTTAAATACTGCCGTTATGATATCTGTGTACCACATGGTGTGATGCATTTATTTAATAAAAGCCCAAGTACTTCTCAATGAAGATGTCAGACCACAATTATTTTCCTTCAAGAGCATCTTTACGTGGTGCGCTGCAAGTGTGTAAAGTTTTGGTAATATCCACCAAACGCTTAGGAGGAGTTGTGCGTAAAATAAGTCTGGAAGGATGGAAGCACAGGGCAATTCCCAAGTACCCCCAAAACGTTTGTTTTGCTTTGAGGGTATCAAGATGGTTAGAGAGAGGGATGCGTGGGAAGTCAGAGAGGCAAATGAATGTTAGATATATGTAATTATTCAAGAAATCCACAGCAGTGTGATTATACTGACATTTTGTTTGTCTACAGCAAACATAATCCCAGCTGTACTGAAATCAAGATTCATGAAGCTCCCCTTTACATATGCTGACATCTGTAACAGACCAACGAAACTGATGAAGCTTACGATCATGAAGTTGTTTGTCACATGTCAAACCTGATGACTGTGGGTACAATGTTCATAACATAGCTGCATCAGGACCCCATGTGGTGATATGGGCCAGCACAAATAGGAGCCGCTGGCTTATTACAGCAGTTAAGTTTTGTGTGATTAATTAGCACAGAGCTGGCTGTATCTGGCTGTATCTGACTGCACAACTGACGCTCATTCTCCTGCCTGATGGAGCAGTAATTGTATGTGACAGCACTGGCAGCCAACGTGTCGATCCAAACCGTCCATATAATGTGTGGCTCACTGGCACAAAGTGGCTGGACACAAGTGCAGGATTCAGATGTCAGAGTAACAGAGTTTAATGGTAGTTCAGTCTGGGTTTGATATACAAAAAAGGTAGACTGAGCTAAAAAAAAAAACAATAACTGAAGCATGAGGCAGAAGCAGGGTTCAAAAACGGGCAGGCAGGTCAAAGACACAGGTAGGCTAAACAACGCAAAAATACTCTGAAGAAACGCTCAAAAGAGGCACAAGGAACAACAATCTCACCAAGAAAAGGAACAGGGTGTGACTTAAACTGAGGGAGTGAAAAGGAGGAAAGACAGGTGTATGAGGAAGGATCTGGAACGGGGCATGGCCAAGAAGGAGGAGGACAGTATGGGAACTCCCAACACCAAGAAACATACACCAGACAAGAAAAGGCCCTCAACAGAAAACCCAAGCAAAAAATAAGAACAGAGATACATAATAATAAAACAGACACACTCCCCACAAACCCAATCATGACATCTAAATCTGCTTGTACTTAAACTGCTCAGGTGCAACTTTCACATAGTGAGCAATAACAGAGTAATTATAAAATGCATTCAACCAGAATGGCACACTTGTTTCACTAAATGATAAACTAGAAATTTGTGAGGAGGCTCACAAAATGACAGCCAAACTGTGCCAAACTAATGACAGACTGGGCTGCATGCCCATAGTGCTTTTCCATCTGAAGCAGGGGCTCAAACCACTTTCCAGTGATGCCTCACTTTCACTCATTCCCACACCGATGTCAGTGTGTTACCGTGCAAGTTGCTCAACTGCACACTTGGGGATTAAGGACCTCGCCTAAGAGGCTTTTGTGATTTAACAGTCTGACAGGGAATCAAACTGAGGAGCCTTTTGTCACAAACCCACCTCTCTAACCTCTAGTTCATCACCTCCCTGGCATGCATATATCATACATCAGTGGCAGTAAATCTTTTGCCCTGAAATAACTGACAAATTGGTTCAACTCTGTACATGCAATTGACAAGTATGATGCATTTTTAAAAAAACAGCAGCAATAAAGGTTCAGTTATCGCTTCTTGAAGATTTCAGACCAGAAATATATCCCTTCATGCACATCCTCACGTTGTGTGCTACTGCTATGTAACATTTCACTGAAATCCACAAAGCAGCTAATGAGTTGCAATTCAGACGTCAAAATCATGTGATGCAGCAACAAAACATAAAATTCCAGTTATCCCCACTTGAAGATATCAGTCCAGAATTTTTTTCCTTTATAAACATCTTCACACAGTGCTACTACCATTGATTGAAGGTCATTGAAGTGTACCAAAGGATTTAGGAGGAGCTGTGCTTAAAGTAGACCTGCATTGAAATAAATGCAGTCAGATCTTTGGACCAAAAAATGACTTATATTTACACATAAATCCTTCTGAATGTAGTAAAGTAAATCTGCAAGCCCAGATCTGTCATTGAACGGAGAAATCTTTGTTTAAAAATGACAAATTTACAGCTAAAATTTGGCCCTCCGCAAAACTGTCATCACATCTGGGACGTTGCCAAGACGTAAGACAGAGGACACTATCCCAGCATGCATTGCGCGCGCCAACTGTAATTTGTGGATTTACGTCAGTTTGCATCTCTTACAAAAGTACCTTTTTATTGTCTTACACGGAAGGATCAACTTTTTTAAAACTTCATATTGTCTTGTGGTATGTTTGGTGATTATACATTTCTTTTATTTTTGCCTGAAAATTATTTTTGGGGACTTTTTCATATACCCATTTGATTGAGTGGTGTCGCATTGAAAATCTACTGTCTTTAGCCTACCGCCGTTTCGAGGTTGTTTATGATTGTTTTGCCTTTAGACTAGATCTATATTTGATCATATTTCCCTGTAAAATACAATTACTGGTGAGTTTTATATCATCTTGCTCTAAGACTGAATGTATCTGGACTGTATAAAAATGATATTTTTGGTACTTTTTGCAGTGAAAGTAGGATCTGCATGATCAATGCAGCTGCAGTACGAGTGAACGGACAGAGGCACTCCGTGCAAGCCAGTATTTTCTCACAGGGTCAGGGTTAACGCGACGGCCCGCTCACATGCTGCGCTAACGAGCAGGCTGGCGCAGTAAGGGTCGGGGAAGAACGTCGCCCGCTGTCGATGTCGCCGCTGTCGCCGCTGTCGATGTCGCCGCTGATCTGAACATGCAGAGCTGTATCTCGCATGCATTGCAGCTTACTTTTGGATGTTGAAACCAGAATGTGTATAACAGTAACATTACTAACAGATAAAATCAATTTCAATTGAGAAATAGCTAGTATTGCATTCACTCAACGCGCAGGATCGGACTGAAGGCAGTAGTGCTCTCTCTTCTCCCTTATGTCACGGCAATTTCTTGGATGTACAAACAGTTTTCACGGAGGGCCAAATTTTAGCTGCAAATTTGTCATTTTTAAACGAAGATTTCTCCGCTGCATTTCAAATTTGGGCTTGCAGATTTACTTTACTGCATTCATAAGGGCCTTATAAATACATATCAGCTATTTCTTTCTGAGATCTGACCACATTTATTTCAAAGCAGGTCTACTTTAAAAGATTCACTGAGAAAGTGGGTGATTATGGGGTCAATTTTGTTGGTGGGTGGGTGTATAAAAATCTCTCTACTAGGGATGGGTATTGATAAGATTTTATCGATATTGATGTCATTATCGATTCCACTTATTGATTCGATTCCTTATTGATTCCATTATCAATACCTCCTGTGAATTTTCTGTTTACTAAAAGTAGGCTTTACAGGTTTTCTATGTCAACAACATTTTATTGAGTCTTAAAGTAAATAAATAAACAAACTCTACATGGTGGGTCCTTGATCTCTGGACATAAATAGAAATAAAATCTGTAGCTTTTGTCAAAAGCATTTCCTTTCAGACATTAATGGCATAAATGTCACTCCACAGCCTCTGCACTGAATGTTTGGAAAGAGGTGTCATTTGATTTAAAACAGCAATTTTCTTTGAAGTTATTAATTCGACCAGACTCTAACTTGGCAGACAGTGGCGCAGCATTTGGAGTTGTGCGAACGGAATGGAGGATGATTCTCGTTTCTTACCTGCAACAAGGCAAGAGTCCCAGTTAGTGACTTTAATGCACACAAAAGTGACTCACGATTGACATATTCGAATGGTTTGAGAGGGGTTAAGAAGCAGACTTTCCACGTAATGATTTGATTCCAGCGAATCAAAGTTCTTTGATTCCAGCGAATCAAAGAACCAACAAAGCAGCGGGTTGGAGCACTGCTTTGTTGGTTTAGGCTTCAAGCAGAGCTGCACTGCAGAAGTCTGCAATCTGCAATCAACGTAGATAAATAATTATTTTCCTGATAAACACGCTCAAAAACAGCGGCCGCTCTGAAGGACCGATAAGGGGATCATTAAGCAAAAGGCTATGGATGTCAGTGGATCGAATCGTTTCTTCAATTCTTGAAAAGAACCGGTTTTCAATACCCATCCCTAGTCTCTAAATTGTTGAGCACATGGCTTCACCAATCCTTTAAGGTATTCAGGCATGGTGATGGCTCAATAAAAAATATAATAATAAAAAACATCCTCAATCACAGGGGAATCTTGACTAAAGTTTTGCACTCAAAAGTATCGTCCCACCTGCAGTACCTTTTTAAAATTAACGATTTTTCCAGAGCAGTAACAAACTATTCACTTCTATGGGCCAAGCAAGATTTTGGAACCACTAAAAGCGACAATTCAGACCCAGTTTACCATATTCTATGCAAAATTTTATGGTGCACATCAGAGGGGGACAACAAAAGCTGGGTGCAGGAGTCAATGAAGGATTACACAGGGGTGGCCATTTAAAAATGCTTTAGTCATATGGAAAAGTATCCCACATTATTTGTCTGATCATAGAGATTCCAACAGGGTATAGTGTGGAGTAACAGTGAGTGAATGCTGTGAAGTTATGGGATAAAAACAGCAAAAATGTGTTTTTTTAAACCTTTATTTACCAGGTTAAGGGCCTTTAACACTGAACGTGTCAGTCGATCATTTTGACACCTTCGCTTGTGTTGAACGCGTTGGACGCGTTCAATGCATCCAATGACGTGCAGTGGGGGCTGTTATTTCTACATCATTATCTGGCTGTTCGAGGCCTCAGTGAACAACATGGACAACCTCAATATTATGAGAAAAAGCAGAAGAAAGAGTGATGAACATCACCCTACTGGAAGAAGCTTTTTTCAGTGACTGTTAGGAGTGAGGCCGAGCTGGAGGGGGCAGCCAACCGGAACTGAAGTGCCTGGCATTAAGGCAACAGACCCAGGCAGAGCGAGACACACCATTCAGTGTGATCCAGCAGATACACTCAATCTAAAATTCTTAACTTTTGGATATATTTACACACACCTAGTTTGAGTAACCGAGCTTCTGAAAATTTGTCTGAGGTGAAAGGAATATGAAAATGTGATGTTGTGCACCGCTCAAGATTTATTGGCTAATGTTAGCTTAGCCTTTAGCTGCAGAATCACTCAGTTTTAAGTATATAAAAAAGATTCTTTAGAAATCTTTGTTCATCTGTAAATTAAAACCATAAGTTATCTGTTGTTGTCATTGTTGTTGTTTCAGATGATTAACATAAGAACCTTGAACATTTATTTTTAGACAAATAAAATGGCATGAAGAGTAATGTGTACAATTTGTCGTACGTTTGGAAGATTCATTCATTCATATGTGCATTTCAACTAGAAAGACACCGTAAATAAATATAAATATTTATTATAAACACAACAGCCGATGATGTAACAATGACTGTAGGGCTGCAGCTATCGATTATTTTTGCAATCGAGTATTCTATCGATTATTCTGGTGATTAATTGAGTAATCGGATAAAAAGTACTTTTGCGTTTTTAAACAACATCAATAGTCCAGGGCTCTTCCTAAGCAATGGAACCATGTCCCTGTGCCAGAATCTTGACATTTTGCTGAAATGGCGATGGGATGAGGCTTTCTGTTCTGTTTTTTTCCCCCAACTTGTAAAATGTAACCATTTTTTAAATTTTTTTTTTTATCCGTTTCTCTGCGATTCAGCAGATGCATTTCAGCAGGAGGTTGAACCTGCAAGCCTCGCAGTTACTGCTGTTTTTTTGTTGTTGTTTTTTAAGTTACTGTGTTTGTGAAGCATTGTGTGTTGCCCAGAAAAAGCGAAACACTTAGTGCAAGTCTGAACAGCAGCCAGCTTCGACTGTGGGTACCCAGCCATCGGGTCAATAGTCACTCACCACGTCGAGCAGACCGTGTGTTTTTTAATAATAGACAAACACACTGCTTCGCTTTAAATGCGCAGTAAGTCTATTTCAGATGATCAGTGTGGACCCTCTTTCTCTTAAAAGGCTTTATTTTACTCTGTGTCGCATTGGAAAGCGATAGCTTTAAGGGCTAAGTTATTAGCTGTTACATGGCCTGAGCGCATGCACTCGTCTTCTTCTGTTGTTTTTCTGGGGACATTACAGCGCCACACACAGGCCTGGCATATGTACTACAACATTTAAACGAAGCTTCGAGGCACAGAATTTGCCTCGATCATTTTTTGTAATCAAATTATTCGAGTTATTCGAGTAATCGTTTCAGCCCTAAATGACTGCAGTATGTGTCTGTTAATTAGGATTTCTCAATGTGACATAAAGCTTATGATGAATTTTTTTATTTCATCATTTCAACATTTAATTATGTCCTCAGTGACTATTTAATTCATTTTAATGTTGTAATCAGGACAGAGTAATTACTAAAATATGAATTTGACTCTTCCAGTGATTGTAAATGCTTTGAAATTGTGCACATTAGGGGCAGGGCTTCTTCAACCTGTCCAAGTGTTGACTGAGCTTTAACTTCATGGACATGTTTCGTGATTCATTCATTTAATATTAAAATATGTGAAACGTCCTCGCGTCAAGCAACCCAGTCCAGTCCAAGATTCAAGCTTCTCTACTGCAGCGTATGCACATTTCTGCACTCTGTCATCTTCCGTGTTTTGGCCTGATGCCACGTTTCTATTGAAAATGTGAATCTACATCACAGTGTGCAGTGTTGAAAGTGGAACTTCAACCGCGGCGGCTTGATGACAAGTGACAATGTGCGCTTTCGGTGGAGCGTTGTGCTAGCTCAGTTTTTGACGTGGTGTGGTGCGACATGTCAAATATACAACACTTATCATTTAAAATAATGGGTTTTAGAGCCATGCATAATACGTTTAACGCCCGGAATGTGTTCGGTGTGAAAGGCCCTTTAGTCCCATTGAGATCGAGATCTCTTTTACACCTAACCTGTATGTCTTTTAGATGTGGGAGGAAACCGGAGCACCCGGAGGGAACCCACGCAAACACTGGGAGAACATGCAAACTCCACACAGAAAGGCCACAGGTGGGAATTAATCCCGTGACCTTCTTGCTGTGAGGCAACAGTGCTAACCACTAAACCACCATGCTGCCCAACATGGCTCCAATATTGGTTAAAAAGTGATGCAAATTATTGATTAGGCTAATCGGCTTTTTAAAAAAGGAACAGTTTACACTATGTATCATGCTTAGTTATCATGTTACGGGGTAACACATGTCATATGTCACAGAATCCAGTGGACATCAACCATGTTTGACTGTTATTTTGGAGACCAAACATTCAACATGGTCAAAAGTATTCTATTTATTAATCCTATTAGCTCAAATAATTATTTTCATCACTTTTTAAAAATTTTTTTTAGCAACTTTCAGTTTTGACTCCTATATAAACGGAAATTGGCCTTTGCTGCCATTTTTGCCATTTTCCACTTACTCATCTTCAACCTCTTTTCTAGGTTCGGGCCGTGGGGGCAACAGCTCCAGCAGGGTCCCCCAGACTTCCCTTTCCCGTGCCATTTTCCATAACTCTAAAATATGTATTCAGTAATAGTTAGTCCAAACTAGACCTTTTTGGAATCTTTATGATTAGACAAATAATGTGGTATACTTATCAATATGATAGGAGCATTTTTATATTTTGACCCCTGTGTAATGCTGTATTGACCCCTACACCTGGCTGTAGCTGCCACATTGGGATGCCACCATACCTGTTTGTATTGTATGGCTATTTTATATTATTATAGCTTAAGTGGTTCAGATTAAGTCAACATTGGCTTGTGGCTCATGGACTAACTATCTGTGGTACTGTGAGCAACAAGTACAAATACAAAAAGTGTTGTTTAGAAGAATCAGAGCAGAAACAGGGATGTTTCTCACCAGTGGATGTGTGAACTCAGGTGCGTGGTCATTCTTGTCGGTGATGGTAATAGTGGCTGTGGCGGTTCCTGTTAGACCAACTTCACTTCCTGCCATGTCCTTGGCCACAATCTCCAACTCATACGTTGTGGTGGGAAGCGTCTGGAGAACACAGACCAGGATTAGAGTTACATGTAACCATTAACAATGAACAGAAAGTAAACAGCCAAATGATTGAGAGTTAAAGAGAACAAATGAGGAGTGGGACGCAGCGCGGCTTTGACAGAATCACGCTTAAAGCAGTGTAATGTGCAGAACATCTGCAGGCACAACTACACCGGGACTGCTCACACATCAGCCTCAGGGCTGCAGGTGCTTGATTTGATTTGATGCACGCATCATGCACCTGAAATGATGTTTCTCAAATAAATGAAGTGAGAAGCTGCACAATTTTATTTGGATTCAATGTAAAAAGTTTTAATTGTTAATAATGAAAAAGTTATAAAACAACAATCCTCTTCCTACTACATGAATTGTATATGTACAGTCCAGGGATGACTGCAAGAAATAAAGAATTTCAAGAGATTATCTCTTTATTCGTGCACATAATTGCCATAATTAATGTCCACATGATATGCTATTGACTTTTGGATTAATTATATGTCATCAAATGTAACCTTTGTAATAGAAGTTCAGTTCTGAGTGCATACACTGGTGCAGCATGCCACTATGTCACCACACCAAATTAACTTTTTAGGTATGTTTTGTTATGTTATTCATTTGAGGGGGAAAAATAAATTCAATCAATGTATGAAGTAATAATCATAAATAATGTTGGTATATCATGTGAAAACTGCACTCGCAGCCTGTGTATTGTATATATTGTTGTGTTTGGACTGGCTTGTTTCAGAACTTTCCATAAACAATTTAGAAGCTTACTGAATCTTTTGTCATGTACTTGTGTAGGATATGAATAGGATCTGGTGGAAATAAAGTATATCTCACTTAATAAAAGTGTTAAGGCAGTGTTGAGGCAGTGGTAATTGGAGATATTTGACAGCTTGGAGAGTTTGGTCCACAGATTTTTGGATTCAAGCACAGAACCGAGATTCAGACTTTCATTCTCCTGCAAAGACAAGATAAGCTGAGGACCCCAACAGCGGGAGAAGGTGAAGAGGACGTCCATATTACACCTGGATATGGTAGACAGATGGCCACTTTCAACATACACTCAACAAAAATATAAATGCAACACTTTTGGTTTTGCTCCCATTTTGTATGAGATGAACTCAAAGATCTAAAACTTTTTCCACATACACAATATCACCATTTCCCTCAAATATTGTTCACAAACCAGTCTAAATCTGTGATAGTGAGCACTTCTCCTTTGCTGAGATAATCCATCCCACCTCACAGATGTGCCATATCAAGATGCTGATTAGACACCATGATTAGTGCACAGGTGTGCCTTAGACTGCCCACAATAAAAGGCCACTCTGAAAGGTGCAGTTTTATCACACAGCACAATGCCACAGATGTCGCAAGATTTGAGGGAGCGTGCAATTGGCATGCTGACAGCAGGAATGTCAACCAGAGCTGTTGCTCGTGTATTGAATGTTCCTCTACCATAAGCCGTCTACAAAGGCATTTCAGAGAATTTGGCAGTACATCCAACCAGCCTCACAACCGCAGACCACGTGTAACCACACCAGCCCAGGACCTCCACATCCAGCATGTTCACCTCCAAGATCGTCTGAGACCAGCCACTCGGACAGCTGCTGAAACAATCGGTTTGCATAACCAAAGAATTTCTGCACAAACTGTCAGAAACCGTCTCAGGGAAGCTCATCTGCATGCTCGTCGTCCTCATTGGGGTCTCGACCTGACTCCAGTTCGTCGTCGTAACCGACTTGAGTGGGCAAATGCTCACATTCGCTGGCGTTTGGCACGGTGGAGAGGTGTTCTCTTCACGGAAGAATCCCGGTTCACACTGTCTAGGGCAGATGGCAGACAGCGTGTGTGGCGTTGTGTGGGTGAGCGCTTTTCTGATGTCAATGTTGTGGCTCGAGTGGCCCATGGTGGCGGTGGGGTTATGGTATGGGCAGGCGTCTGTTATGGACGAAGAACACAGGTGCATTTTATTGATGGCATTTTGAATGCACAGAGATACCATGACGAGATCCTGAGGCCCATTGTTGTGCCATACATCCAAGAACATCACCTCATGTTGCAGCAGGATAATGCACGGCCCCATGTTGCAAGGATCTGTACACAATTCTTGGAAGCTGAAAATGTCCCAGTTCTTGCATGGCCGGCATATTCGCCGGACATGTCACCCATTGAGCATGTTTGGGATGCTCTGGACCGGTGTATACGACAGCGTGTAGCAGTTCCTGCCAATATCCAGCAACTTCGAACAGCCATTGAAGAGGAGTGGACCAACATTCCACAGGCAACAATTGACAACCTGATCAACTCTATGCGAAGGAGATGTGTTGCACTGCATGAGGCAAATGGTGGTCACACCAGATACTGACTGGTATCCCCCCCCAATAAAACAAAACTGCACCTTTCAGAGTGGCCTTTTATTGTGGACAGTCTAAGGCACACCTGTGCACTAATCATGGTGTCTAATCAGCATCTTGGTATGGCACACCTGTGAGGTGGGATGGATTATCTCAGCAAAGGAGAAGTGCTCACTATCACAGATTTAGACTGGTTTGTGAACAATATTTGAGGGAAATGTTGATATTGTGTATGTGGAAAAAGTTTTAGATTTTTGAGTTCATCTCATACAAAATGGGAGCAAAACCAAAAGTGTTGCGTTTATATTTTTGTTGAGTGTATGAGGATAGGTTGGTTGACGAACAGAGTGGAGGCCATCCAGGACCCGGGGTGGTTCCTTGGCATGGTGGTACAAGTGCAGGCTCCCAGAAGTGACTGTTTTGGAAACAACCCCCCAAAAATTACATCCTGTAAATCCATTAATTTATAAGAGACTTTACAATAAATACATCAATGTAAACCCAAAGTTGCAGTCAGGTTTTCGTATACTGTCCATTGTCATCAGCTCAGTGGAAAATGTGTTTTTAGGTGTAGTGATTGGGAGCTGTACTTCTGGAGTTCCCGATCTCTACACCTAAAAAGTGCAGAAAATTCTGAAGTGATAAAAATTCAGTGCTGCTTCTCAATCCATGACACACTTTGTTGTTTGTTTTTGTGTGTTCAACATCATGCTTGCCTTTGAGATCTAAACCCCGTGTTGTCTCGATAGCATCTGATCCATCTTTATTTTTAAACCAGTGTACTTGCAGTCAGTCGCAGCCGATCTGCTCTGTGTCAGCCTGATCCTGTCAGATCTCCGAAGCTAAGCAGTGTGGGTCCTGGTTAGTACTCAGATGAGAGACCTCTTTAGAAGATCAGGGGATGTGTGTGTTTCTCCAGGTAAAACTGGAATTGCACCAGGAAGGGCATACGGCATAAAACCTTTGCCAAATGCCAGTCTGGATCTGCTGTGGTGACCCTGGACAAATGGGAGCAGCTGAAAGGCCAACAACAACAACATGTACGGTGTGGTCTGCTTGAAATTCACAGGGGATTTCTGCATTGACATGTACAGGATTCTGTTCCCTTGTCACCACTTAAAAAAGCACATTTTTATTATTTCTATCTAAGGTGGTATATTCATGGATAGGCTATTGAGGCGTAGTCGGGGGGGGGGGGGGGGATTTCCAGTTTGGTGGGCTCAGGGTCTCATCACTGCTTTTTGCAGATGATGTGGTCCTGTTGGCTTCATCAGCCTGTGACCTCCAGTACTCACTGGATCAGTTTGCAGGTGAGTGTGAAGTGGCAGGGATGAGGATCAGCAGCTCTAAATCTGAGGCTTTTGTTCTCAGCAGGAAACCGATGGATTCCCTACTCCAGGTAGGGAATACGATCTTGCCCCAAGTGAAGGAGTTCAAGTACCTCGGGGTCTTGTTCACAAGTGAGGGGACAATGGAGCGTGAGATTGGCTGGAAAATTGGCGCAGCAGGGGCGGTACTGCATTCGCTACCATATTTCATGGCATGTTGTGATACAGCAGCACGAAATATACATTAATCTACTCGTTCGTGATATTGTCACGAAAGCGTCACATTTTCGTAATGGGAGCACAAATTCATTCTAATTCATTCTGTGACGGCTGCACGAAATTAAAAGTGAAGTGGGGGGGGGGGAGTCGGGTGGGTATGGTTAGGGTTGGGGGTAGGAGTAGGGTTAGTAATAGTGAGTTAAAAAAAAGTCACGAAATGATTCAAATTTTCATGACGGGGTGAAAAAAACACGAGACTGGGTTGTGCATTCGCTCTACCATACTGTTGTGACGAAAAGGGAGCCGAGCCAAAAGGTGAAGGTCTCGCTCACCTATGGTCATGAGTGTTGGGTCATGACTAGATGCCCTGATGCTTGCCCTGATGTACAAGCAGCTGAAATGGGCTTCCTTAGGAGGGTGGCTGGTGTCTCCCTTAGAGATAGGGTGAGAAGCTTGGTCATCTGCAGGGAGTTCAGAGTAGAGCCGCTGCTCCTTTGTGTTGAAAGGAGCCAGCTGAGGTGGTTCGGGTATCTGGTAAGGGTGCCTCCCGTGTGTGCCTCCCTAAGGAGGTGTTCCAGGCACGTTAATCTGGGAGGAGACCCCAGGGAAGAACCAGGACGAGGTGGAGAGATTATATCTCCACACTGGCCTAGGAACACCTCAGGATCCCCCAGTTACAGGTGGTCAATGTGACCCAGGAAAGGAGAGTCTGGGGTCCCCTGCCAGAGCTGTTGCACCTGTGACCCGATCCCGGATAAGCGGTTGAAGATGAGTGAGTGATCTGAGGTGGTGAAATTTGTGTCCAGCCCTCATGATGCCTCTAACCTCAATGTGTCAGTTCAGTGAAAAATCCTTCTCTAAGTTCAAAAAGAGCCTGAAGGTGTCTCTGTATTGAGTGCCTCAGTCAGAAGAAATTGATTACCTGTGATGAGAAACAGCAACACACACATGCACACAGACGCCTACCAGTGTGTGAGCTGGACCAGTGAGGAGGATTTGTGCACTACTTAGGTTACAGTGGATCAGAGCTCTCTGTCGCTCTCTGAACCAAATCATCAACTGATCGCTCTTCAGTGTACGATCACGAAATAATATTGCAGTGTATGTGAATGTGCACATGTGTAGGTTTTGTCATCACACACTATAATGACATTAAATGTAAAACCAACTCCAAAGGCTGAATATTCTCAGCACAAGCGACCTCTCATGCAGGTGCAGGAATTAACCTAAAAATGAAATTACTGACAAAAGCTCACTAATGCTGTTTGATTAATGTCAATGCTGCTTAATCCATTCGCTGAAGCACCGGCATTAAATTCTCAACATGGATTACATGCACATGAACTATGAATACAAAACCAAAAGCATCCATCCAACGCAAAACTACAGCAGCACTTATGAGAATGCACACATTCACTAAGGCTCAACAAATCTGTCAAACATATTAAAGCCACGGTGTGTAGGATTTAGGGGTGTTTATTGTCAGAAATGGGTGACAGCATTCATAACCATGTGTTCTTTAGTGTATAATTACAAGCAGCAATGACTCACTGTGTTCTCTAAAGCATACAATGAACCCTTTATGGGAGCTGGCTCCCTCATACATGTTGATACAATAGCCCCAAATGGACGTCTTTGTTTGGCCTTGCCCATTTTGCAGCATGGCTGTGAGGCAGAAGAAAAAAGGCATCTGTGGTTGCTGCTCTCCACATTGTCTAGTGCCAGGGTGGGCAATCATGTGCCATGAAGGGCCAAAACACTGCATGTTTTCCTTGCTTACCAATCACCTCAGCAGGTGATTTCATTGACGATCAGGTGTTTATGTTCAGAGGAGAAGCTCATCAGCAACCCACCTGCTGAGGTGAGTGGTTGCAAGGAAAACATGCACTGTCTCAGCCTCATTGCCCTCCCCTGGTCTAGTGGTGGCTAGTGCAGGATTACAAGTTTGCGATCTATCATTTTGTGAAAGAGGATCATGCATATTCTATATCACAAGAGGAGGCAAGAGAGTATGAATCCCTGTCACCAAATAACTGAAAAGGTGAAGGGAAATGATACCGTGTTCAGCAGCCAATGACATAATGCAATCTGCAACCTCGCCACTAGATGACACTAAATGCTACACACTGTAGCTTTAACACCAACCCGTATTCCAACAATTCAACCTGTAAACCTACTGCTGGCTTTTTCTTAAATCTCCACAAAACTGCACGTTTATGGCCTTGGTGGACACAAGATCTATACTTTGGAAAGAGAAACTGAAAATGAGCTCATACATGCTCCAAATTTCCATCATGTGTAGAGGAAGCTTTCTATGTCCAGCAGGTGGCAGACTCATTTCTGTGATGTTCCATGAGCAAACAAAGTTGCTTTTTGGATTTTTTTCCGGTGCATCAAAGCTAACCAACATCAAATCAGGTTGTTCTCTTTACATCCTCTTTCAGCTTAATAAGTTGCAACATGTTAGCAGGTGTTGTGTTTGAGTAAATGTGTAAGCGGAGGGGATGGACTCACCCATTTTTCTTTCAGTCACTGAATTTTACAGAGAACATGGCTCAGCTTTTCCATATCATAGGGAGAAAAACAAAGTTCAGGCTTCATTCTTTGACAAAAATGCAGGTAAGTTGATGTGAAGTGACAAAAACAAATTACGAGGTCTATTAGAAAAGTATCCGACCCAGTGTTGCCACAGTTACTTTGATAAAGTAATCCAATTACCGATTACTGATTACTCCTTGAAAAAGTAACTTAGTTACTTTACTGATTACTCAATTGTAAAAATAACTAAGTTAGATTACTAGTTACTTTTTTAGTTACTTTCCCCAGCTGCCGACAACAATCCTCTGCCACCTCAGCATGACAATGATACCTGTTTTGCCAAAACTCACTTTATAGTCACCCTTTCTTGACTTCAATGAAAATAAATACTTGTTTTATAAAAAGTAACATAATCTTTCTTGACCTCATATTTAACTGTTGACAGCACTGTAACAGTAAAACTTGCAATTTCTAACCTACATTGTTTATAAATGTAACTATTAAATTCTAACATTTTTCTAACATTTAAATTCTCTATAAACATTTTACTTGTCAAAATTATTATTATTTTAAGTAGTATTCGTAGTTGTAGTAAAAAAAACGGCTTCAAAACTGGACCTTTAATCTAGGGGTGTTGTGGGGGAGGGGGGCACATCACTGCCCCATGCCCCATTCCATCTGGATTTGCCCCTGCTTTGGCGTTTGAGCACAAAGAATGGATAACATTTATTTATGCAGAAAACATGACCAGATTTACAGGTAAGAAAGTTTTATTGTGTTTTCACATCATGTGGTCCTCAGAAAGAGAGTTTAGGTGCATTTGTGTGGAAAATAGTGTCCTGCTGCAAAAAACCGTGGATGAAAAGCTCACTGTTGTGTGGGCCGCCAGAAGAGGAGGTACTGCTGGCCCACCACCAGAGGGCGCCCTGCCTGAAGTGCGGGCTTCAGGCACAAGAGGGCGCTGCCGCCACGGACACAGCCGGGGGTGACAGCTGTCACTCATTATCTCTTGACAGCTGTCACCCATCCATGCTTCATCATCTCACTCCATAAAACCTGGACGTCATCTCCACCTCATTGCCGAGATATCGTCGAACCGTTCAGGTACTATTCTCAGCCTTAAAGTAAACTGTGTTGTCAGTCTGAACTCTTTTTTGCAGCCGCTTACCTGTGGTGATCCTTATCTGAGAGACCGGCGTTTGGTGTGAACAGCGACAGCTTCGCTTCACACCACTACCAGATAAGTGGTAGACAGGAGCTGCACGAGTGTGTGTTAGAGGTGGAATTCCCACCGTTGTTGTTACTGGGTGTGCACACACCCATATCTTGTTGTCTCTGCTCCCTGCCAGCAGTACCAGATCCGACCTTCGAAGGCGGTGGCCACCTGGGGACTCGGGACTTGGCGGCTCCAGTATTCTCCGGGTTCGGTGGCGGAGGAAATCGTGTGGTTCCGGTTCATCTCAGGACAGACGTCTTCTATCCTCGAGCCTGCCCACACGTCACTCTTGTGATTGACTGTCTGCAAAATTTCACATTCCTCTGTGTTGTGCTCATTCACAACAGTAAAGTGTTTATATTCGACTCTTTCATTGTCCGTTCATTTACGCCCCCTGTTGTGGATCCGTGTCACTACACTTTCACAACACTCACAGCTCATTTCAAGTGGGCAGTTCAGTCGAACCCCGACCCCCTGCCCACGGACCAAGTTTAATGCTGCTGTCGACCCACAATGCAAAAATAATAGTAACGCACAGTGACTTGGAGAAGTAACTTTAATCTGATTACTCATTTGGAAAGATTAATGCATTAGATTACTCGTTACTAAAAAAAGTGGTTAGATTAGAATAACGTGTTACTAAGTAACGTGTTACCGGCATCACTGATCCGACCTTATTATTTTTTTCAAAAACCATATGGATTTGAATCACGTGTGATTACGTCAGCCAAGCTTGAACCTTCGTGCGCATGCGTGAGTTTTTTCACACCTGTCGATTGCGTCATTCGCCTGTGAGCAGGCTTTGAGTGAGGAGTGGTCCACCCCTCTCATCGTTTTTTTCATTGTTTAGGAATGGCTCAGAGACTGCCGCTTTGCTTGATCAAAATTTTTTCAGAAACTGTGAGGGACATCAAAGTGGACACCATTCGAGAAATTCAGATGGTTTTTGGTGAAAATTTTATGGGCTTCAAAGAGATTACGGAGTGTTACTGTCGCTTTAAGGATGGCCCAGAGCGACTGGTGGTGCACCGCGCTCCGAAGCCGCCATCGACAGGCTGAGCGACCATTTCATTTCTAAACGGATGGCTGTATGGATCCGTGAACATCGTGTGCAATTTCTCTGGTTATCACAAGAGCTGGACATCAACCATTTTCCAGCAGATTTCACTTTTAACAAGAGATTTTGTCATGGAAAGCCGAGCGGAGGCTTCGCGTGTCACGATGGATTCGCTACTGGAGCGAGACAAAACCACCTCCGTTTTGGTCTCACAGGACGGCTTTGAGATGTCGTTCAGACAGCTGTCGGTGGTTTTTCCATTGAGTGATTATCCGAGAAATTGTGGATGTGCCTGAACATGCCAGAACATGTCCTGTGAGGCTTCATCACGGCGTTGCTTTGCGCCATGCGACACCGCTGCGACTCGCGAAGCCTCCGCTCCTCTTTCCATGACAAAAACTCCTGTAACAGTGGAATGTGCCGTTCATTTCCAAACTGGATGCTGTGTTTTATCCGGGATGTCATCTGGCTAGCACAGGAATTGTGAAAAGACGTGGAAATCAGCACTTTTTCGGCACATTGAGACAGACGTGCAGAGGAATTCCACGCTAATAGACCTCGTATGTTCACAAAATGATACCCATCATTCTGACATAGAAGGTGTTTGTATGTATGTATATTAGTGGTAGTAAAACCTTAGTGTTGAAATACTTAAAATAAACTGGTCAACCCTGGTCTTGAAGCTCAATGGGTCTGTTCATACATGTAACTGACAAAGATGATGCATGTAAAAAAAAAAAGGAACAATAAAGTCTAATTACGGTGCATCTAGAAAATATTCAGTGCTTTACTTTTTCCACATCTTGTTATGTTACTGCCTTATTCTAAAATTGAGCAAATTAATTTCCCCCTCAAAATTCTAAACTCAACACTCCATAATGACAGAGTAAAAACTTCTTTTGAAATTTTCGCAAGTTTATTAAAAATAAAAAACTAACAAATCAGCCGTACATAAGTATTCACAGCCTTTAATCAACACATTGTTGATGCACCTTTGGCAGCAATTACAGCCTCAAATCTTCTTGACTATGATTCAGTTTTGTCCAATCCTCTTTGCAGCACTTCTCAAGCTCCATCAGGTTGGATGGCGAGCGCCGGTGAACAGCCATTATCAGATCTGGATCAGGTTTTCATCCAGGATGTCTCTGTACATTGCTGCATTCATCTTTCCCTCAATCCTGACTAGTCTCCCAGTCTCTGCCGCTGAAAAACATCCCCACAGCATGATGCTGCCACCACCACACTTCACTGTAGGATTGGTGCCTGATGCCTGGCATTCCCACAAAAGAGTTCAATCTTTGTCTCATCAGACCAGAAAATTTGGTTTCTCATGGTCTGAGAGTCCTTTAGGTGCCTTTTGGCAAACTCCAGGTGGGATGCCATGTGCCTTTTACTAAGGAGTGGCTTCCGTCTGGTCACTCTACCATACAGGCCTGATTGGTGGATTGATGCAGAGATGGTTATCCTTCTGTAAGGTTCTCCTGTCACCACAGAAGAATGCTGGAGCTTTGACAGAGTCACCATCAGGTTCTTGGTCACCTCCCTGACTAAAGCGGTTCCCCCCCAAATGCTGAGTTTAGATGGGCGGCAACATGTCAGTCTTATGTGCAAAACCATGTCAGAATAGTATCTTTGTTTCTGCAAGTTTGTATTTTTAGCAGCATTGACTTGTTTCAGTGTAGGCTCTCAGTTGTCCAGGTGGTTTCCATAGTAGAGAAGCTTGAATCTTCAACTGGACTGTGTTGCTTGACACAAGGATGTTTCGCTTCAAATCGCAGAAGCTTCCTCAGCTAAAATTCTTGCTCTGGTAGTCTGACTTCTGTCTTGACTCTTGTAGAGAAGAATAAACAGAAGCCACAAAAGCTGGAGTTTTAAACCTAACCAGACCCCTCTTACTGAGAGGCAGACTGCTATAGGCTAGTGACCAAACAATAGCTCTAATTAGCACCTATTGTGCTCTAGTTAGCACCCTCCTAATGACAGGGCAGCTGTCCCTCCTAATGATGGGACGGACGCCTCTCCTGATGGCTCCCTTGATGACTCTCCTGATGATGTGAATGACTCATTACCATGAACAAAAGATTGAAACTGCTTTGACCTGATTACCCCTTTGTAAACAGGGGACAAATGCCTCAGACCCCCTCCTCGGTTAAGGCTGGGTTTCAACTTTTTCACATAGAATACCTCCTTGACCCCACTCTCAAACCATTTCTTCTCTCTGGCTAAGATTTTAACTTCCTTGTCCTCAAACGTGTGGTTAGTGTTTTTAAGGTGGAGATGAACTGCAGACTGAGGTCCACTGGCACCCTCTCTGCGGTGCTGGTATAGCCTTTTGTGTAAAGGTTGCTTAGTCTCACCTATGTAGTGTTCGTTACAGTTTTCCTGACATCTGATAGAATACACTACATTGCTGTTTGTAACTAGGGATCATGTCCTTAGGGTAAACTAATTTAACACCTTGAGACAGAAATTAGAGTCAAGACAGAAGTCAGACTACCAGAGCAAGAATTTTAGCTGAGGAAGCTTCTGCAATTTGAAGCGAAACGTCCTTGCATCAAGCAACCCAGTCCAGTCGAAGATTCAAGCTTCTTTACTACAGCATTGACTTGTTTACAACACCTGTTTCTTGTATGTCACATTCAGAATTTTCTGGGACTGCATTTGCCCAGATTTGAAACCAAAAATAGTTGCTTCTAGGGACCATTGTCTACACATAAGTATCATTGGACCATATGCTAATTTACTAAATTCTGAAAGTTAGAAAAGGAAATCAGAAAAGCTATCTGGGACCTCAGAAAGCCCATCTGCAATTATTACTTGATCTCCAAAATCAGTCTATGCAATTGAAATTATGTTCAGTTTGAGTGTTGTCATTAGTGCCACTTTGAAAATTAAATTCTTGATAAGTAATTTATCCTAAACTTATGATCTGTTGTTTTTTCAAACTTATGCAAAAACAAATCTTGAGAAAAAATATACAGTATGCGATAGTTAATAATTATTAAGAGCCTGTTCTTTCATATTTATGAATACATTTTACCACATTGCAGTTGTTTTTTTAATGAGAACTCAACCTATCATTCTTTTTGAGTTCTACACATGTGGTGATACCTTATTTACACCAGGATGTTAAAATCAATGCTGGCTATTCTCAGTATAAAGTACTTATATCCACAGTTTTAAATTGCATAAGTCAAATGGTGTCCACTTTATGGTCTTCTCAAAAAATTAAAATTACTGTTCTGGATGCTCAGAATGCATCTGAGCTTATCTAGAAACCATTGGCTTCTGGGCCTAAAGCGGCCCCCAGACCCCCGGCCTATGGGCATCGGCCCTGCGGCCCTCGCACTTTGTCCCTCCCAATTTCTAGTTCTAAATTGCGCCCTTGAATTAATGTGAGACACGTGTAAGCCGTACATAGGTGATAAAGCAAAGTGGATATTAAGCTTTCTCGGTTACCAAAATGTTTTCACTGGCAGCTTCAATAGTTGTCCAATGTAACAACACTGTAAAACAACCTCAGCTGAAGTAATAACCCATCAGATGGCTCATAAAATATACTCCAACACGCAACGGAGGTGAACATTACCAAATGTAAAGCCTCTTTCACTTAATGACATTAATATAAAAACATACTGAATAAACGATGAAACCCAAAAAGACTGTTCGTTAAAGGTGGTGATATGACCCAAACCTAATATACGTCTCCATGTATCCTAAAAACTGATATTAAAGTGTGGAGCTGAAATGCACCAAAGACAATGAGGTGATGTATTCTCAAAATAATTTCAATTTTAGTTCTTGTAAATCAACTTGTCTTTCTGCTGCTTTAAATACAAAGGAGACACTAACAGCCATGCCCTCTCTCTGTTTCTCTCCCACAGACCACAAGGTTATGTATATCAGAGACATCCAAATCATTTCCAGCCTAAAATTAATTCACAACTGGGTATTCTCCATATATGCACACAGTCACAGAACTGTGGAGCTGCGGTGATATTTAATAGCAAACCACAGCCACTTGTACATAGATGGTAAAATGTAGATGAAGTGATTTTTACATAGAAAGACCCCTTTAAAGAGTGATTTGTGAAAATAGCAAAAGGCATCTTTTTTCCTTTCCTCTCAAGTGTGCACATCGGCTGCATTCTGCAGGGAGGTTGCACAGAGGTCCCACGTGCACGTGTAACAGAGGTGAATCTATAATACAAGAAAAATCTCCTGCAGCATTTTTAGTGAGAAAGACAAATTACATTTATTAAGCATGTGACAGCAAACACCCCAGCAAGGAGCAAACTCTGCATCTGATAAATAAATGTTGTCTTTGCCACCCACTATCTGCAGTTACTGAGCTGCTCGACAACATTTCTCTCGGGCATGATTATTGCAACAATTATCACTGCTGCAATCATTATGAATGGCATTTCTCTGGTACACATATGCAAGATAAATTTCACATGTAGCCACAGAGGTTTGCAAATGAATTTGCAAAGTATTTTTACACTTCATCTTAAAATAACCTACTTTGTAATAAAGGGGAATATAACCAAAAATAGTTGCTTCTAGGGACCAGTGTCTACACATAAGTATCAATGGACCATATGCTAATTTACTAAATTCTGAAAGTTAGAAAAGGAAATCAGAAAAGCTATCTGGGACCTCAGAAAGCCCATCTGCAATTGTTGCTTGATCTCCAAAATCAGTCTATGCAATCGAAATTATGTTCAGTTTGAGTGTTGTCATTAGTGCCACTTTGAAAATTTAATTCTTGATAAGTAATTTATCCTAAACTTATGATCTGTTGTTTTTTCAAACTTATGCAAAAACAAATCTTGAGAAAAAATATACAGTATGCGATAGTTAATAATTATTAAGAGCCTGTTCTTTCATATTTATGAATACATTTTACCACATTGCAGTTGTTTTTTTAATGAGAACTCAACCTATCATTCTTTTTGAGTTCTACACATGTGGTGATACCTTATTTACACCATGCACGTGCATGTGGGACCTCTGTGCACCATCTTAAAATAACCTACTTTGTAATAAAGGGGAATATAACCTATTATTATTATAAAGGGGAAATTTTAAAACGACTAATTGCCAGTCAAAACTTTAGACCCACTTTCCCATTCAACTGAATGGCACATTATATATATATATATATATACATATATATATATATATATATATACATATATATATATATATACACACACACAGTGGGGAAAATGAGTATTTGACCCCTTGTCAGTTTTGCAGCATTTCCCACCTACAAAGAATGGAGAGGTCTGTAATTTTTTATCGTAGGTACACTGCAACTGTGAAAGACAGAATCTAAAAAAATCCAGAAAATCACATTGTATGATTTTTAAATAATTAATTTGCATTTTATTGCATAAAATAAGTATTTGACCCCTTACCAACAAGCAAGAATTCTGGCTCTCACAGACCTGTTAATTTTTCTTTAAGAAGCCCTTATTCTGCACTCTTTACCTGTATTAATTGCACCTGTTTGAACTTGTTACCTGTATAAAAGACACCTGTTCACACACTCAATCAATCACACTCCAACCTGTCCACCATAGCTAAGCCCAAAGAGCTGTCTAAGGACACCAGGGACAAAACTGTACACCTGCACAAGGCTGGGATGGACTACCGGACAACAGGCAAGCAGCTTGGTAGAAGACAACAACTGTTATGATTATTTATTAGAAAGTGGAAGAAACACAAGATGACTGTCAATCTCCCTCGGTCTGGGATCCCACGCAACATCTCACTTTGTGGGGTATGGATGATTCTGAGAAAGCTCAGAACTACACAGGAGGACCTGGTCAATGACCTGAAGAGAGCTGGGACCACAGTCGCAAAGATTACATTAGTAACACATGATGCTGTCATGGTTTAAAATCCTGCAGGGCAGCAAGGTCCCCCTGCTCAAGCCAGCACATGTCCAGGCCCGTTTGAAGTTCACCAGTGACCTTCTGGATGATCCAGAGGAGGCATGGGAGAAGGTCATGTGGTCAGATGAGACCAAAATAGAGCTTTTTGGAATAAACTCCACTTACCATGTTTAGGTAAGAACTAAACATGGTAACTTGTTTCAAAGCTCGAGGGGACAGATCCTTTAAAGCTGTGGCACCTAGCCTCTGGAGTGAGCGTCCCTGTTCCCTTCGCTCACTGGATTCTGCTGATGTTTTTAGACAGCAACTAAAGACACATTTTTTCAAACTGGCATTTTAGTTTCAATTTTACTGTTTTTATATTTGTATGTGTTGTTTTTTATTGTCTATTTATATCGTGTGAAGCACTTTGTGACCTTGGTCTGTGAAAAGTGCTAGTATATAAATAAAGCTTACTTACTTACTAGAGGATGAGAACAGCCCCAAGATAACCATCCCAACCGTGAAGCATGGGGGTGGAAACATCATACTGTGGGTGTGCTCTTCTGCAAAGGGGACACGACGACTGCACCGTACTGAAGGGAGGATGGATGGGGTCATGTATTGCGAGATTTTAGCAAGCAACCTCCTTCCCTCAGTAAGAGCATTGAAGATGGGTCATGGCTGGGTCTTCCAGCTGTTGTATGGCTGGGGGGCCTGGCTGCCTTTTTGTTTCTGTCTTTTCTTTTTCCTTCCAGGTGGCTTGCATTTGGGACTGAGTGGCTGTGTTGCTGAGGTTATCAGGACCTCACCCTGATCACCTGCGGCTCGTCAGGACTCACAGCTGAGGTGCATCTATATGGATTGGAACATGGTGGCATTTAAGACTGGAGTATACAGTGTGTATTTGCCAGAGACTCGACCTTGTGACCAGACGGGTGAGATCGTCGTCTCGGGAGGCATCTCATCATCAGTGGATGCAGAGAACGTCCAGGGTTTGATGCACGGTCTGTGAAAGAGGAGGGGGTGAGGTCTCACGCTCGTCAGCACACTTCCTGAGGTACGTTAGATTTTGTGACTAACATTTATACAGTCAGTAAATGTGGTGTCCCTCACACCTTTTTATATTGAGCTGTATGTTAGTCATGTATCGGCTTCCACTGCAGTGGAGTTTTGTGAACTGGATGTTCCATGCCTGCAGGTTGGGAAGCTGATTAGTAATCAAGCCAGGAAGTGTTTGCTGTTTATGTACACCTTTAAGTGTTCTCTCTGTGTGTAGAGTGTGGACTCACATAATGGTTCCTTCTTTCACAGACTCGGTTTGTTGCGGCCACCTGGGGGGTGTCGGCGGGGTCCTTGGGTCCGAACAGCTTCTGGCTCCGGACCGTTAGCGCTGCTGGGAGCGCACCACGCCAGACCGCACTTTCTTTTGTTATTTTTTGTATCACTGTTATGTATTAAATTCAGTTAGCCTTTGTACTGTGCTCTGCTTATTTCATACTGGGTCCTTCAAACGCTGGTCGGTTCTCCGAGCTGCGTCTGACACATAACACCAGCATGACAATGACCTGAACACACAGCCAGGGCAACTAAGGAGGAGCTCTGTAAGAAGCATTTCAAGGTCCTGGAGTGGCCTGGTCAGTCTCCAGACCTGAACTCAATAGAAAATCTTTGGAGGGAGCTGAAACTCCATACCTGAAAGATTTGGAGAAGATCTGTAAGGAGGAGTGGACCAAAATCCCTGTTGCAGTGTGTGCAAACCTGGTGAAAATCTACAGGAAACGTCTGACCTCTATAATTGCAGACAAATGTTTCTGTACCAATTGTTAAGCTCTGTTTTTCTAGGGAGTCAAATACTTATTTTATGCAATAAAAAAATCTAAACTCAAATGCATACTGACCTCATATGGGGACAGTGATTCAGCACAAATGCGCATCCGTACGCTTTTACATTAAGGTTCATATTTTGGAAGAAAAAGGTAAATTACCTAATTCCATTTATGCTTCCAAGGTTTCTGGGTTTAATCATCACATGCTTCAAATGGCTGTTTTCCTGTGTTTGATATACAGCAGGCTGAGGGGTGTGGCCACACTTCCTACACTGAAGGGGAAGAAAGACCTGCACACACTGTCTTCCTGCACAGATCATGAAACTCGAGTGAAACAGAGGCTCTAGAAATGAGCTGAAATGTTGGTAAGTTACGGAAACAAATATGCGCGTGTGTATGATCATGCTGTGCAGTCATACCGTGTATTCCATGTACAGTTCAGTGCCCCGAACCGTTGTGTACGTACCGTACAGTTCAAGACAAACATATATATATATATATATATATATATATATATATATACTGATGACTGTGTGCTCCCTGCTCACACACGAAGATCTACAGTTTGTAATGGAAAAAATTGCAATCTCCTACAAGCGACTTGGACTCACAGACCAAGCCGCTCCATTGCAGCACTCAGGCACCAAATCCCCTCCTGTGATCAAGCAGACATCAATTACGTTGCCAAATTCTGTTACCTGGGCAGCACAGTTTCCATCAATGGATCCCTCAAAAGAGAGGTGGTGCAGCATCTCTAATGCAAGCTATGCCTTTGGCAGAATTAACAGATTTTGGCATGAAAAAGGTATTAAGCACAGCACCAAAACTGCAACCTTCAGAGCTGTCATCCTGAGGACCCTACTATACTGCTGTGAATCCTGGATAACTTACTGTCACCACGTCCAGCTGCTACAGCAGAAAATGTGTGAACATAAGATGGCAAGATAAGGCTGTCCAACATGGAGGTGCTGGAGATATGTGGACTGTCCAGCATTGAAAGCTGAGAGCCAGCTCCACTGGACCAGGCATGCTGCCCAAATGGAAAACTCCTGCATACCCAAGATGCTGTTACATGGACAGTTGAAGGGGTGCCACCGGAACCCTGGGAGACCATGAAAATGCTTCATAGACACCTGAAAGATAAGTCTTGTAGCCTGTAATGTTGACATTGTGACTGGGAAGCACTGGAGCATTGGAGGCAACTGTGTCCTACTGGCATCAAGGCCTTCAAGCACACAAGAACACTCACTATCAAGGAAAAGCAAGAGCGGCGAAAGCAAGGTGCACGTCCCAGAGACGTCTTCTTGTGCAACATCTGCGGGAAATCTGTGCCTCAAGAACTGGCCTTTGTTCCCACAAGAGGACTCCTACTGGCGAGTATTCTGATTTTTTTTTTTTTTGTATGGCTCATCAATTCCACTAGGATTACAACTACAACACAGTAACAGCAATTGAGTGAACTTTACCTTGTCTATTTATTTGCACAATAAAAACAGAAGAAATTCAAAAAAATTTAAAAAGTTGCAAATGCATCATACACAGAGACTGGACCATAATGGTAGCCATGTGTCAGACGTGGTGAACAGCACCGTGTTGGTGCTGTCTGCATCTATTTATCTGTGACTTCATGGAGCCCAGAAGCACGAGTCACCTCTTGTGGTAAAACTATTCCAGCAAGTGCAAGACAACAGACAGGTGTTTCTGTCAACAGTTTGTCACACATAGCGGGTGACATGAATGTCCCACACTACAGGCTCCCGCTCGCTGATCACTCTACAGGCAGATGGTGCTCTGCAGACCTGTGAGCTTATTAAAGCATCACACACACACACACACACACACACACACACACACACACACACACACACACACACACACACACACACACACACACACACACACACACACACACACACACACACACACACACCTTCAAACACACATGCACATACAAGAAGCACACCTGCACACAGGCGCACACTTTCACCCTCCAGCTGGAGAAGAGCAAGGCTCTGGGATACCTGCAGTCTCACTGGTGTCTAAACACATCGAGCGCGACCTCCTCTGGCAACTGACATCTTAATAAGCGTTTCCGGAGTCTCAACTCAATTAGAAACTCCATGAAAGTCCGCGGCCATGAAAATATGTTCACATCCATTCTGGGCTGGCGTTAGACTGATGGGAGAATTTTCCCTGCAGGTGTCAGACGAAGTTTTGAGGCGGAAACCTGACTGAGACACTCCTCTCAGTAGGTTCCTTCAGTATTTCAACAGTGATTTAATTTGTTTTGTGACTTTGATTAAACTTTCATGCAGTAATGTTTTCTACAGACATGGAAAGACTTTTTCACACACCAACAATAAAGAATAAAAATATGCTTTGTGATCTACTGAATAAGGAACATTGTGCAGATACACAGCTATGAGCAGTGATCACCATGGATTAAACATGGCTGATTTTTAATTTCATTTTTATTGTTATTCATATCAGTGGAGTTGAAAAGTGAGTTAAAATGCTGGAAAATGCAAAGTGATTTTTAAAAAGTCAAGATCTGCTTCTAAGATTTAAGGAGTCTATTTTGCCATATTTCTCTAACAAATTTTGCAAAAATCCTTTTGGAAGATTTTAATTTTGCAGTTAGGAAAATCACATCCACACAACCAAAAACAAACAATCCACAACACCGGCATCAATTCCGCAACAGGTAGCTGCACCGAATAATAACTTGCAAATTGGAAACAAACTTGCAAATACAGCAGCACGTTACACATTAATTTTATGTTTGCTGCAAACTCACACATCCCATGGAAAATCTGACATGTTGCTAAGTTACATAACACAAGAGAATTACAAACAACACAAAAAGAGGTTTGTGCCTGGAGGACTTTCAATGACTTGTATTGTTTAATGAATTGCAATAAAAAATACAAAAAATATATAGGTTGCTTCAAAGTAATGTAACTGTTGACCAGGTAAGAGAGCACCATGATGCACTGAACAGTCCATCAGTTAAAGTCCCCCAGGCGCAAACCTCATTTTGTGTTGAGTTTTTTTTTTTTTTTTTTTTTTTTTTTTTTTGCATTGCGTTGGTGCTTTTGTGTGCGTTGTGTGACTTTCTAGCAGATAAATGATATTTCATACATATTTTTAACAATTTCCTTGCATGTACAATGCAAGTTTTGCATTTATTAAGAAACGTTAGAGCTATGGTTAGAGTAACAATAATGAGTATTGCACAAAATTTCACATTTTTCCCCCTTCATCACAGACGAGTATGAGTATGAGTATATACATATGCAGGATATGCACAAATTCACCTGAAAAATATGCCAGGAATGTAGAAATGCTTGTATATCTTCATACCTTTTACTGCACATTTTTGGTTAGAATAGGTCAACTTGTTCTTGTTGCATGTGCAAGTTATATTTGTTTGTGTTTGCAAGACATTTTAATGCAAATACCTGTTGTAGAATTGGTGCAGGCAGGTTTTGAGTTTTAATGCATTTTATATGTATTTGAGTTTTCTTAATCTAGAAATGCTGTGGTCTCTTTTGGCCTCTACAAGATTCTTTGTCTTGCCCATAAAATCCTAAAGCTCAACTCAGGGGTTGGTTAGGCTAGACCCTTGTGTGAAGCGCCTTGAGGCAGCTTTGTTGTGATTTGGCATTATATAAATGAAATAAATTGAAACTGAACAAGAGTTTTGGTATCATGCTATGTCCTATACAACCATATGCGCAATGTGACAGCGTTTTGGTTTCAACCAGCTTGTGGTTGCTGACGTGTGTGCACATCCTGCACAACTGTTTGGTAACAGGAGAAGTAACAGGCTGAAGAACTCTGTTCAGGTTAGGGTTGGGTTAGGGTTAGACACATGCCCAGTTCACACCTGGGGCCAAATTTGGACTGGGCTGAGTTCTACCTTATTCAATTGCTTCTGCTTGGGATACAGAGGTCGAATACTGTGGTTGGCATTAATCAGAGGAGCAAAATGCACACAAAGCTCTTCCAAGGGTGGTCGATTTTTAGCTCCAAATTCTGAAAACTATGCATCTCAAATATTTCTCAAAACAAAACTCCCTTCTGCTGAAGAGCATGACATGCTTTTCATGTTGCCGTGCAAGATCAGAAGAAGGCTTCTATTATTTTTCAGATTACTTCATTAATCCCAAAACGTCAATTAATTTATACAGTCAGCCGGTCCATAATTACAGAATAATTACAATAAAAAGATAAGGAATAATAACAACCATTTAACATCCACAATCAAACATCATCACAACAACAATAATCTAATCTTCTACTGAGTGAACAATACAGTAGTTCGTCATTACTCCACACTGTACCCATTTGTCCACTTTCACCTATTTTTAAACAAGCGTACCCCCGGTCTGCACAACTTAACATCAAATTATTTAGGTTTTCTGGCTCATGATTTAACTCAGCGTCACAGATACTTTACATTTAAGACTTCCCTGATTGCTCAACAGCACTACTTGTACAACAGATTATACTTGTTGTCAGGCACGGCCAAAAACGTACCCAACCGGCTATCACATCTCATGAAAAGCTACTGCATAACAGTGAATTCTTGCAGCTTATCCAATATATACCAGATGTATGGCAGGAACAACAATGGGAATCTATTCCAATATCCCACTTTTTAACTCCAAAGCAGGATATGATTAACGTTAGTCAAGCATACACATTTATTTCACAAAGGCTGTCATCATCTTTAGTGAATGGTATGAACAAAGGCACACAGATTGTATTATGCTGAAAGAAATCAGAGCCAAAGAAGAGCACATCCTTCATTCTGGTGGATGGTATAATTTTCATTGTGAAAATGTAAGTGGGAGAACAACTTGCAATCCACAGGTGATTTGATGGTGTGATTGCATGTCTAGTATGAGCTGAGGTAAACCTGAACAAAGCGCAGATGAAGTTGAGTGCACCAAATGATACGGTGGGCCTCGTCTCACAGCCATCTGACTGAGAATGATATTTCAGATTGTCATATGTCATCTTCAGAGAATTTAATCAAAAACCCACCATGTGTATGAGCTGATCTCCAGCATAAAGACAGGCACGGGCAGACCAACGGGGAAGGATGAAGAGTGGTAAGTAAAGAAAGGACAAGAAGAAAATGACACAGAGCAACCTGACAGCTGAGGCACCATATTAGCTCTGTGAATAGCTGTGATATTATAGGACATTATAAATAAATTGGCAGTGGGCTCTTTGATCTTTTCTGGCCCTTCACATGTGCCAACTCTCAACACCCAACCAACACTTTCTCTTTAGAGCTCTTTTAAAACCTGAGAGAACCGACGGCAGACATAAACTGATGAAAAACCACAGACAAGACGTCTTCATGAATAACAATTTTGTTCTTTTAACATTTACACATCATGTTTCTTTGCTTTCTTTTTGATAGTTCAGAGCATTTTTCCCCCAGCTACAATTCAGATTTATTTATGTAACCTCTACACTGAAAGGTATCTGTGTAACTTGTTTTACATGTACATTGTATTTGCTTTAAATAAATTGTCACTATGTATCTCTAAATGTGCATATATTAAAAAAAACAACCTCGGACTGTGAATCCTTCAAAAATGATCAAATCCATATTTCTGCAACTGATCATAATTTATCATGCCCAAAACTCACACTTTAACATGTTTAAAGTATCATGAAGTGGGAGGGGATGGTCTAGTGGTCAAGCAGTGGACCTGAGACCAGAGGATACTCTTTTCAAGCCCCCGTCTGGTTGGAAAATCACTAAGGGCCCTTGGGCAAGGTCGTTAATCCCCTAGTTTCTCCCTGTGTGGCGTGAGCATCTTGTATGGCAGCACCCTCACATCGGAGTGAGTGTAAGGCATTATTGTGAAGTGCTTTGAGCATCTAATGCAGACGGAAAAGTGCCATATAAATGCAGTCCATTTACTCAAATTTCACTGTATCCCCCGTACAATGACAAGACAATTGTGCCACACATGCAAGGGGCAGGTGCATGCCTCGAGTGCGAGGGGCAGGTGCATGTATAAATTCTGAACAGAATCAGATCATTCTTTCATTGTCATAATGTCCACATTATCACTAGCAAGTTCTATGAACATTTTCAAACACGCAAGCAATGGTCAAAAATATTGCAACATGCAACATGCAACATAATACAAAAAAACAAGGTCAACTTCCAAAAAAGGATAAATACAGTAGGATCAGACCTAATGAAAAGAATAATTAACAACAATAGTAAACCATGGAAAAGGGAAGTCAACAGGATTAAGGAAAAACTGCAGATAACGGATCAAACAAGCAAAGGAGATATAAAAGGAAAATAGGCAAACAGCTAAAGAAGAATATCAAAGAACAAGGAGAGATCAAATCAAAGGTAAAACATTACATTGAAAACATAAAAACGTTGGAAGTAGGAAAAAGGAAACCCTACCTGGACAAACTAAACAGGATGGAAGCACATAGCATCATGATGGCAAGAACAAGAATGCTGGCAGTAAAATGCAACTATAGGAATAAATATGCCAATGTATCCTGTAGGTTCTGCAATGCTGAGGAGGAAACCCAAAAACATATACAACCCCTGGCAATAATTATGGAATCACCAGCCTTGGAGGATGTTCATTCAGTTGTTTAATTTTGTAGAAAAAAAGCAGATCACAGACATGACACAAAACTAAAGTCATTTCAAATGGCAACTTTCTGGCTTTAAGAAACACTATAAGAAATCAGGAAAAAAAAATTGTGGCAGTCAGTAACGGTTACTTTTTTAGACCAAGCAGAGGGAAAAAATATGGACTCACTCAATTCTGAGGAATAAATTATGGAATCATCCTGTAAATTTTCATCCCCAAAACTAACACCTGCATCAAATCAGATCTGCTCATTAGTCTGCATCTAAAAAGGAGTGATCACACCTTGGAGAGCTGTTGCACCAAGTGGACTGACATGAATCATGGCTCCGACACGAGAGATGTCAATTGAAACAAAGGAGAGGACTATCAAACTCTTAAAAGAGGGTAAATCATCACGCAATGTTGCAAAAGATGTTGGTTGTTCACAGTCAGCTGTGTCGAAACTCTGGACCAAATACAAACAACATGGGAAGGTTGTTAAAGGCAAACATACTGGTAGACCAAGGAAGACATCAAAGCGTCAAGACAGAAAACTTAAAGCAATATGTCTGAAAAATCGAAAATGCACAACAAAACAAATGAGGAACGAATGGGAGGAAACTGGAGTCAACGGCTGTGACCGAACTGTAAGAAACCGCCTAAAGGAAATGGGATTTACATACAAGAAGCTAAACAAAAGCCATCATTAACACCTAAACAGAAAAAAACAAGGTTACAATGGGCTAAGGAAAAGCAATCGTGGACTGTGGATGACTGGATGAAAGTCATATTCAGTGATGAATCTTGAATCTGCATTGGGCAAGGTGATGATGCTGGAACGTTTGTTTGGTGCCGTTCCAATGAGATTTATAAAGATGACTGCCTGAAGAGAACATGTAAATTTCCACAGTCATTGATGATATGGGGCTGCATGTCATGTAAAGGCACTGGGGAGATGGCTGTCATTACATCATCAATAAATGCACAAGTTTGTTGATATTTTGGACACTTTTCTTATCCCATCAACTGAAAGGATGTTTGGGGATGATGAAATCATTTCTCAAGATGATAATGCATCTTGCCATAGAGCAAAAACTGTGAAAACATTCCTTGCAAAAAGACACATAGGGTAAATGTCATGGCCTGCAAATAGTCTGGATCTTAATCCAATTGAAAATCTTTGGTGGAAGTTGAAGAAAATGATCCATGACAAGGCTCCAACCTGCAAAGCTGATCTGGCAACAGCAATCAGAGAAAGTTGGAGCCAGATTGATGAAGAGTACTGTTTGTCACTCATTAAGTCCATGCCTCAGAGACTGCAAGCTGTTATAAAAGCCAGAGGTGGTGCAACAAAATACTAGTGATGTGTTGGAGCGTTTTTTTGTTTTTCATGATTCCATAATTTTTTCCTCAGAATTGAGTGATTCCATATTTTTTTTCCTCTGCTTGGTCTAAAAAAGTAACCGTTACTAACTCCCACTATTTTTTTTCCTGATTTCTTATAGTATTTCTTAAAGCCAGAAAGTTGCCATTTGAAATGACTTTAGTTTTGTGTCATGTCTGTGATCTGCTTTTTTTTCTACAAAATTAAACTGAATGAACATCCTCCAAGGCCGGTGATTCCATAATTTTTGCCAGGGGTTGTACTAGAGGAATGCCAGCAAGTCAATAGGCAAGAATGCCCAAAAGTAACAACGGAGGATATCTTTGAAGAAGATACAACCAAATTAAGAGAAACTGCAAAAGCTCTTACACGGATTGAGGAAAAGCTAAAACACTAATGTGCTGCTCCCCCCTCAGTACGGTAGGGGAGCTCCCAGCAGACCTGGGAATGCACACACAAGAAGAAGAAGATGGCGAGGTAAGCTAATGTTAAGTTTTTTTGGTCAACCTTATTAACTTGTGGTTTCAGATTACTTGTGGTCCAATTTTGTGGACCCCAACTCATGCAAGTTCACAGGTTACACCTGTAGATGGAAAAGCGCTATATAAATGCAGACCATTTAATTATAAATATGTTTAATTATAAATCACCTGAATAATGTAGAAGCAACACAAAGTGTGTGAATTCAAAAAAATCATTTTAATTTAAATAAACTATGCTCTGTGAACCACAAGTGATTAATTATTCATAACATTTTCAAATTTATTAAGAAAGAGGCTTGACGATTAGAATGGAAAAAGAAAAGACACGATCAGGGGAGGGGGAGATCTATATACCGTGTTTGCCCATCCAAGTGCAGGGCTCTGCACACGAAATTCACCATGCGAAGAGGAGGTGGGCCGATGCATGAGCATGGCCAATATCATGTTTGTCAGAATACTCCTTTCGGTAAAATGTTTGACTTCATCAAAAATAATTAAATAAATAATACATATAACTCACCTGTTTGTGTCTGTTTTTGTTGTTCTTTTCTCATTCATTAAATATATTCCATGTAATTAAATTTAATTTCGGGTGGGCATTTAACCAACTTTCTTCAAAAAAGGGAGTGGACTGATGCTCTGGTGGGCAAATATTTTATTTAATCAAGCTTACAAAATAATACTCCTATTCTACCATACTATCTACTTGGATGCCTAATGTAACAGTGCACTGTAAAAATTATCAGGGTGATTCAGCTTAATGATGTAAGTTCAATTGCTGCCTTGAAAACATAAGTAAACCTCCTGAAATGCTTTTATTCAACTGAGGAAGGTAAGTTATATAAGTTGCCAACTGGGCAACCTATACAACTTACCTTCCGCCTTTTAAAGTCGGAAGGTACCCCTGTGTAAAGGTTCCCTGAAATCCAGATATCGGTTTAGGTGGAGATGCACTGAAAGTCAATATGTGATGCTATCAATTAAATACAAAATTCTAATCATCTCTGCTTGATCTTGCTATCACTATTATCTACTATTATCTTGCTGTCACTCTGGACAGGTGGACAGAGTGATCACCCTCTATCCCCTCAAATTTGTGTTTGCAGCCCCCCCCCCCCCCCCAAAAAAAGTTATTCCCATCACTCCAATAGCTAATGTGAACACACACACACACACACACACACACACACACACACACACACACACACACACACACACACACACACACACACACACACACACAGAATACATGCATTAAGATGAATATGTTCAAAACAAGTATGGAGAGAGAACAAAAAAATTACATCCATGTCTTATTGAGTGTAATATATTGTCTTTGTTCTACATGCTGTTTAAAGTTAGAAATAAAGCTAAAAAAGGGTCAGTACATTGTAACTCTTTCTTGCATCACAGTTGCTGTTGTACTACGAGCACCGTCTGTACCAAGACACTAAACTTTCTGTTGATTTTTCAATTAGGCTGCAAATCTCTGGAAATGTGTGTGCACATAGTTCCCACTGCTCATTAAAAAAGTGCGACGTGATGCAAAAATTAACATTCTATTTTCCAGCACTATTAAAAACCCATTCACAGTCACCACCAGTGTCTCCATCTTCACATGTCCAATTTCAAACAAACCTAACAAACACAACTGAAATCTTGTCAGGTTTTTTTAATGTTATTTGTCTTATTTCCCACTCAGGACACCTGTCTGTGTCTTTGAACAAGACACTGAACTCCTTAACACCCATCGTCGCATATATGCTACAATCTCTGACTCAAATATGCAACTTACCAAATTGACCTGTATGCCTGTTGTCGCAAATTCGCAACATACCATCATTATTATTATAACATTATAACATAAAGTCATTACCAGAATACCCAATATTACTATCTAGTTTTTGTGCAAAAGTGAAATTAATAATCTCAACATTATTTACCATCTACTTAAAGGCAAAAACACACACAAAACATTTTTTTTATATACAGCTATATAAATTCGGGCGTTAATGTTGTATGGCTGGGGGTGCCTGGCTGCCTTTTGTTTCTGTCTTCTGTTCTGTCTTTTGTTTTTCCTTCCAGGTGGCTTGCGTTCAGGACTGAGTGGCTGTGTGGCTGAGCTATTAGGACCTCACCCTGATCACCTGAGGCTGATCACGTGCAGCTCGTCAGGACTCACAGCTGTGGTGCATCTCTATGGATTGGGGCATGGTTGCATTTAAGGCTGGAGTACACAGTGTGTATTTGCCAGAGACTCGACCTTGTGACCAGACGGGTGAGATCGTCGTCTCGAGAGCCATCTCATCATCATGGATGCAGAGACAGTACCAGGTTTTGATGCCATGGTCTGTGAAAGAGGAGGAGACTTGGTTGGTCGCGGCCGCCTGGGGGGTGTCGGCGGGGTCCTTGGGTCCGAACTGTTTCTGGCTCCGGACCGTTTGTGCTGCTGGGAGCGCACCGTAATTCCACCTCGCCAGACCGCGCACTCATTTGTTTGTAATTTAGCACATCACTGTTATGTTATTAAATTCTGTTATCCTTTGTACCATGCTCTGCTTATTTTATACTGGGTCTTACTTCAAACGCTGGTCGGTTCTCCGCCTGCGTCCGACACATAACAGTAGTCTCTGGCCAAACATCACGGACCCAGCGGTAGCAGAGACGGTACTGTGCCAGGAAGGCGGCAGCAGACGTTCAGAAGTTATCCGGATCAGTTGCGGGTGCTCTCCGCCCGGATGGTGCGTGTCTGAGAACCCATTACTGAATACTGATTTGAGCTCTCTTGCAGCCGTGTTTCCTGTGTTGTTGCCTTATCTGTGGGTTGTTGTGGAGTGTGAAAAGCGACGGCTTCGCGTCACACTCCGACCGGATAAGAGGTAAAACGGGAGCTGCATGAGTGGGTCTGTAATGGGTGAATGCACACGGCGGAGCTCTGTGGCACGGGTCGCTGTGCTTCCTGTGTTACAGTTGTAGCCCCGTTTCCCCGGATGAAGATAACTACTGCGTCTGTTGTGTCAGCTCCGGCGTAATTTAGTTGAAGCACATTTTGGTTGTGTGTTACACATAGCTGCGCACAGAGAAAGCAGCATGAGTTGTTTTCTCGGTTACCAAAGGGGTTTTTTATTTTTAGCACTTTGGCTCCCCCTGTTGGTGACTGAGTCACATTACCGTTAATGCTCTTAAGGTGGAACAGGTGTGTTCCATTTGTTTGAGCTTAACGGTATACGTCACTGATTAGTTTTGTGTTGGTTCATTTTTTGTGGGTGTTTTTTGAGTTGGTTTTTGTGTGGGATTTTCTACACTATTAGTGTTCTGGGGTCGTGACCCTGCAGGCTTTCTGGAGCATAGAAAGGACCCAGTTAACTTTATGTTAGTCTGTTAGTCTTTCTTTTTATTTCTATTGGTTTCACCTCCCAGGGTTTGATGGGATGGTCCTCTGGGGGGTGATGGGGGGGTAATTGGGTTGTTTTTTCTTTTTCTTTTTTTTTGTTTTTGTTATGCCCTCTCTTCTCCTCTGGCTCCAGCCGTGTGAGCCGTACGTGTCGCGTTGCTGGAGTGGTGCAGTTTGGTTATGCTGGGCATTTCCCAGGTAACCTCTGCACCTGGGAGGGGGGGGGTTTGGGGTATTTTTTTTTTATTCCCTCTCTTCTCCTCTGGCTCCAGCCGTGTGAGCCGTAGGTTGTCGGCGTTGCTGGAGTGGTGCAGTTTGGTTATGCTGGGCGTTTCCCAGGTAACCTCTGCACCTGGGGGGGGGGGGGTTCGGGGTGTTGTTTTTTTTTTGTTGATTCCCTGTTCCACCTCCGGCTTCAGCACGCCTTTGAGCCGTCTGCCATCGGCGTGGCTGAGGTTTGGGGCAGTGGAATATACCCGCAGCTGGTGGCTGGTTTGGAAGTCGGAGGGGTGGCGCCGTTTTGTGCCGTCTGCCATTACCGCTGTTCCACTCCTCCCAGTTGACTTCTGGGGTATAGTCATGGTTGGTGACGCTGGACGTGCTTCCAGTTTCCACTGCACCGAGGGGTTGGGGTTGTTTTGTTTGTATGTTTTTTTTTTCTTTTGTTTTCCCCCCAGTTTCCACCCTCAGGGTGTGACTGTGGTGTCCTCTGGGGGGAAAAGGGCTGTGGGTCCATCTAGCCATAGACGGCCGGGGCTGGGTCCGTTAGTCATGAGGGGGGGTGTCTCCTGGGGTTTGATGGAACGGTCCTCTGGGAGGCGCTGGGAGTCCCCGTGGGTGACTTTGGATCCCAGAGGGACCTCGGCTATGGTTATTACTCCTGGAGCTGGCGGGATGTCCTCTGGGGGGTGTTGGTCCCTACATGTCTTCCGGGGGGGGGGGGTGTTAGCATTTTTTGTTTGTAAGCTTAAGTTTGGGTTGTGTTTTTCTTTTCTCCTCTTCCCGGGGTTTGATGGGACGGTCCTCTGGGGGGGGGGGGGGGGGGGGGGGTTTAGTTGTTTGTGTTTGTCTTTTTTGTTTTATGACTAATCAGACTTTAAACATGGTTGGACAAAGGCTGACCGCACAGGTTCAAGAACTCCTGGCCACACCTGTGCAAATTGACAGACAGAAACAAAGGCAAAGATGCAGTCAGAGGAGAAGACGTCAACCGTTCTGTTAGATGAAGATTCTGTTGGAAGATGAATGCAGATACGGTTTCCAGCCATGGTCCCTGGAGGGGGGTGTTTCTCCTGGGCCAGGTTTGTGTGGTCGCTGGGAGGCTTCCCGTGAGGGTGGGGTGCTGTTGTATGGCTGGGGGTGCCTGGCTGCCTTTTGTTTCTGTCTTCTGTTCTGTCTTTTGTTTTTCCTTCCAGGTGGCTTGCGTTCAGGACTGAGTGGCTGTGTGGCTGAGCTATTAGGACATCACCCTGATCACCTGAGGCTGGTCATGTGCAGCTCGTCAGGACTCACAGCTGTGGTGCATCTCTATGGATTGGGGCATGGTTGCATTTAAGGCTGGAGTACACAGTGTGTATTTGCCAGAGACTCGACCTTGTGACCACACGGGTGAGATCGTCGTCTCGAGAGCCATCTCATCATCATGGATGCAGAGACCATACCAGGTTTTGATGCCATGGTCTGTGAAAGAGGAGGGGACTCGGTTGGTCGCGGCCACCTGGGGGGGTGTCGGCGGGGTCCTTGGGTGCGAACTGTTTCTGGCTCCGGACCGTTTGTGCTGCTGGGAGTGCACCGTAATTCCACCTCACCAGACCACGCACTCATTTGTTTGTAATTTAGCACATCACTGTTATGTTATTAAATTCTGTTATCCTTTGTACCGTGCTCTGCTTATTTTATACTGGGTCTTACTTCAAACGCTGGTCGGTTCTCCGCCTGCGTCCGACACATAACAGTTAAGGGGTTAATGTATATTTGTCTCAGTCCATCCAGCTGTAAATGAGTACCAGCCTCGGCTGGAGACGTAACCTGCATTAGACAGGCGTCCCATCCAGGGGGAGTTGTAGACTCTCATCTGCTTGATGCTCCCGAATCCAGAGATAAGCACCGGTACCAACGGGCCTAAGGACCTATAAGGAAGACTGACTTCTTTGGTTTATAAAGAGTGATACTACCAATTATCAAATATTACAACAGAAATCTGCCCTATACTCGTAAACCAGCCCTCATGAGATACAAGAAAAATAGGGCTGATAAATCATACACTTTTCCTATCAATTTTACTGCCCTGGAAACTGTGGCAATAAAATCAGGGTGATACAAATCTTAAAACAGGGCGATACAAAAAAAGACATTGAAAATACCAGGCTTTGTATCGCCCCACTTTTCATCCAATCAGGAGCCACCATTTCTCGGCCCCACCAATGACACACCCCTATTTTGTGTTGCCCTGGTGACAAGTGCAGGATCCTGGTACAGGATCCAAATCAGTTCATTCAACCAAGATGTCTGATCAAGGTGAGAGTGTTTTAGCCTCCTGAGCAGGGAGAATTCTACAACTTCAGGCTCATACTGAAGTTGTGAGACATCAGTGAAGAGGACACTCATGACTTTTACATTTCATAATTTACATATTTACATGATTTACCTGTGTTATTCATTCTACATGATTCATGTGTATGATTATTGTTCTTTATTTTTGTTGTAATATATGTTATTATGATATTACATGTCTGTTTATGTACCTGTATGATACATAAATGCATATAGATACATCGGGGCATGATACAGGGCATGATACATAAACGGACATGTGATAAGGTATACATATATACTTGCTTTTGTTTCACCTTCTTGTACTCTGTAGACCTGTTTTGATGTCACTACGGAGTACCTGAGTTCATTTCACATCCTCCCTTTATCCTCAAAATGTACATTTTCTTCTACTGTGGTCAGAACAGAGAGAGTCCAGAAGTCAACCTGACCTAAACAAAATTTATTCCATAACCGACTCAGGAGTCCTAGGTCGGCCGAAAGCCAAGTCAACCTGTGAAGTTGTCTCTTCTACATTTCTAACATATGTGAGAAGTGGATGGTTTTTAAAGTATGAACTGACCTTTTCTGTCATCACTTATCCAAAAAAAAAAAACCCTTGATAGATGTCCCAGATGAAATGAATATTATATCAGACTGTGATGCTATTTTTCAAACTCGCACACTGATCTTCAATATCGTCGTCCTTTTGCCAGCCGCTCAGAAGCTTTAATGGGCACTGGTGGCAGTTCGTTCAGACAGCTCATTAGGTATCAGCATGCCGTCTGCAGCTGGCTGCTTTACTGTGCTCAGTGGGGGTGCGGGCCAGGACGAAAAGGAAACTCAGCACGATACACGTCACAGATCAACTAGTGGAAAACCAACATGCAGCAATAAAGCAAAGTCCAAGCTGTGATCGGAGCTGCACTTTTCCTTTCAAGTACTGGAGTTTTCCAGAGGCCTGAATCTGTGGTGTGCAGCAGCTCTGTGAGTGTGAATGAAGTTCTACAAGCTCCAGGTGTGTTTATCCAGTGCTGATGATTCTATCAGTATGAGTTATACCTATTTTCATGTCAATCTGACAAAAAAAAGAATTAAGGATGCAATGAATTCAGAACACAAGGCACAAAGCTGTAAATGTTCACTTACATACTGTATACATATATAATCATAAATACAACAAAAACCAAAAGAGGACAGAAACCAGAGCACATCCACGTTTATTCTCTGAACTATTTCTCCCACTATGCAGTTAAACAAAATTCAAACATTCAAACTTGAATATTTGAAGCTGTGAACAATACTCAGATGAATCAAACAAAACTAAATGTAGCAGAAAGAAACTGAAGGCACAGAAGCATGTTGGGAGAATTTTACTGTTTTCCCCACAAAAGTCTACATTATCCCCAAAATTCAAAATTTTTTAACAGAGCTGAGATGAATCAATCAAAATCCATTAAGAAACTGAAGGTGTAGAAGGATTTTGGGTGACAAACAACATCTATAATTTTGCAAAATTCAAAATTTTATGTTTTTTCCCCCGTCTGTACACACACACACACACACACACACACACACACATATATATATATATATATATATATATATATATATATATATATATATATATATATATATATATATATGTGGTGATGGTAAATGCCAAACTGGCAGAACCATTTATATACATAAATACACATATATGCAATTTGTTCTTGCAAGATGGATAGTATATAGTGCACGAGTGAACGTGGTGTGCGTGTGTGACCTTCATCTGCCCTTCCTGATCAGCCTATACCAACAGATAACTTCTATCAGGAAGGGCTGACCACCAAAACAACACGAAGACAGACAAGAATGAAGGACAAGTGGTGACAATAATAACTGAAGTGATGAAAAGTGAGACACCAAGGAGACGGAACCCCAACAACACAACATACCAGAACAAACAACCACACATGAACAACCAGTGACAGCAACAGTCTTGTCTAGTTAGTGAGCATCCATACTCTATTCTAGGACACCAGAGTCTTGATCCCCTTGAGAACACCCAAAACCAAATTGTGGTGACGGCCACAAACACCTGACCATCCACACACAGAGACCCAGATCACAGCTAAATATTCTATCACTGCTGTGGCTGATGTGTTGGGCCAAAATTTCAGAATCCCACAACTGGTTTGACGAATCAAAGAAAACCACTGGAATCCATCAATAAGTGAAAGACAAGAAGAATTTTGAGTGACATCCCCTGTCTTCACCACACACCGTGTATATACAGTGCTGCTTTGACATGTTTGAAATTTTTCAGGACATCCAAAATCAAAACAAAACTTTTTATAGTGAAATTTCTAAAATTATGCCCTTTAAACTCACATTTATACAGTTTCATGATGAAATGGTACAGACAAGGATTTTTTTTCCAAAAAGAACACATTAAAGTTTAGCTGCAATTTGCCAGAAGGCACGTCAGAGATGCAAGCCTATATAATTGATCTGTTTTGTTGAAAGAAAATTCTCTGCATGACTCCACTATGAAGCTAAAAGTGGTGATGCAAAATGCTAAACTTGCACTGTGCACAATTTCTCCAGTCACAGCCAGACAAGCCTATAACTTCTCCAGGGTTATGTGGTTGTCTTGGTGGCTTTCCTCACTCATCTCATTCTTGCATGGTCCATTAGTTTTTGAGAACTGTCTACTCCACACAGACTTACCATAGAGTACCATACTGTTTGTATGTCTTCATAACTGATGTAAATAAAGTCCAAGATATAAATCAGTCTTGTAAATATTAATTTCCTGTCTGAAAAAAATGCATGTAAAAGTGATAGTTTATATGTGTTATACTAAAGGGTGCACTTACTTATTCACACCATTATTTTGGCTTTTCGATTTTTATTTCATTAAATTTATGATGCAGAGCTTACTGTTTTTGACCATGAATTTAAAGGGCAAAATTTTTAGAAATTTTAATATAAAAAGCCTGAACTCTCATTTTGTTTTTATGTCCTAAAATCAAGGGGTTCACAAACTTTCAAGCAGCCCTGTATGCCACACCCATCTGCCTCCCTGAAATTTCAAAATTGTGGAGGGCAGAATTGTGAACAGTGCATACATTAAGAAACCAAAACCATTGGAATCAAAATCTATCAAGAACTCAAAGGAGAAGAAACCCTTTCTATGACTTGTGTATGTACAATGGACGCTTCACCATGATACATAATACCATGACTCCTCAGGCAGTTGGTCTGCATGAGCTAAAAACAAATACAAAGCTATATAAGCTCCTTGAGGCAACCTTGTTGTGATTTGGCACTATATAAATGAAAATAAATTGAAACTGAATTGATATATGGCACAATGATATACGCATATACCATATCATTCATTCCTTCATTCATTCATTTACAATACTTATCCATCCATTTTCTATACCCGCTTGTCCTAATCAAGGGTCATAGGGAAGCTAGAGCCTATCCTGCAGTCATAGGGCATTAGGTGGGGCCTATTGCACGGCCACATATAGACAAACACATTCACACTTGCACTCACACCTACTGCCAATTTAGAGCCACCAGTTCACCCAACCTGCATGTGTTTGAAATGGGATTAAGCCGGAACCCCCTAAAGGGAACCAATACAAATATGGGAAGGGCATGCAAACTCCTCACAGAAAGGACAAACTGGGAAATAGTCCCATGAGCTTCTTGCTGGGAAGCAACAATGCTAACCACTAATATACACTGTGCCACCCATATATACCATATCATTTACTCTTTCACATTTTCTAAACGTTTTTTTTTTCTTGACTTTCTCTCTTCAAGTTGAATAAACTTATTGTAGAAATAGTTCATTTGGATCAGAGCTTTAGTGGGAATTAGAGTTCTGTCAGATGGTTGAAGAAGAGGAGCCTTTATTGTCATTGTACAATACATACAATGTAATTTGTCCTCTGCATTTAACCCAACCTAATTGCAGTTAGACACAATCCAACCACTAGGAGCAGTGGGCAGCCACAGTCCAGTGTCTGGGGACCAACTCCAGATGTAGAGACGCTGCCTTGGTCAGGGGCAGAGAACGGAGCAGACCCTAAATAAGCATGTTTTAGACTGTGGAAGGAAACCGGAGTGCCTGGATGACCCCCATGCAGACACAGGGAGAACATGAAAACTTCACACAGAAAGGAAAGGGAAGTGATCCCACAACCTTCTTGCTGTGAGGCACCAGTGCTAGTCACTATATTGGTTGAGACTCAGTTCTGCCCATGCTACCTGCCTGTGTCCTTAGATAAAGTACTTCAGCTGTAAATGGGTACTGGCCTTGAGTTTGGATATAACCTGCGCCAGACCGACATCATGTCCTGGGGGCGTCGTAGATCTCAAGCCGCTTCACACAATGGATTCCGAGGATAAACACCACGACCAAAGGACGTCAGAGTATATATCATTTTCTTGTACTTCTTCCCCCCTGCCGCTCACCAAGCAGTAAAGGTAGTACCCTGGATATTCTAGATGTGGGACAAAGACAGTAAGGAAATGAACTGGCCACCTGACATCATCATGGTGTGTGTAGTGCCTCCATAGTACAGCCCTGATGCTCCCTACAGGGCTTGGTTTCCAAAACCAATTTCAAAGTCACTGATATTTACTTCTATTTGCACAAAAGAAGCAACACAAACTGTTCAGTGTTTTAAAGGTCGCTGTCCGTGGTGCTGAGGTGTGGTGGCATATACTGAGTAACTGTGAGCCAGAGTTCATTTGAAATTGAAAATTAAAAATGTGCCAAACAGCACTGAAAATATTTGATAATCTTGAACTGTTAAAAAAAAAAAAAACTCATTAAAATGGGGCTGCATGTGCAATCACCTCAGCGTGTTAAATGTGCTGATTATTCTGCTGAATGTGATTGAAAATAAGATTGGGGAAGTAAACTTTGATTGGTTGGCTGATACTGGAGGCATGTCCACTTAAGAACAATTTAAGCTTCCAATTAAGCAGCTTTTCAGGAGCTGAAGTAAAGGTTCTAAGACTTCTAATGCACATAAAAGGTTTAATTTCCTTGAATATTGTTGTTATAACCTGTGTTGGTGAGCACATCATCTTTGTCCAGATAAGTCATGCACCTGGTGTTGCATATTAAAATGCTGATTAAACCACTTAATTATTGCACAAATGGGTTAAGTTGTGATTTTAGAGTGGATGTTTATTGTGAGATAAGATATGTACAAAAATCATGGTGCTTAATCAGCATCTTGATATGTCACAGTAACCAGGTGGATACATTGTCTTGACAAAGCTGAAGTGCTCACTAGCATGCATGTTAACACATTTGTGAGACATAAGCTTTTTGTGTGCACAGAAAAAGTTTAAGGGTGGTGTGGCATTACCATTACACATGGCCAATCACACATGACCCCAATTTCCATCTCGATTGCAAAATTTATGAAATCAGTGTTTTTAAAATCGTGACCAAAATTTCCATGTAATCACATCTTACACACAACTCATCCTACTAATTTATATCCAGTTACATAGGATTGTAAAGGAGTAATGCTTATTACACCTGATTATGTACTATTCTTATTACCTCTGCCATGAAATTGGCAGAGCTAATCAGAAGTAATCAGAAGTGTAGGCAGAGGGGTTCTGATCTAAACTGGTTCTCTTTGCTTAGTCAAACCCAGGCATCTGTGTGAAACTTCACATCATCTTACATCTGCACGAGTAAGGCCTGGTTCACATGACAGGATTTTAAAATTATCTTTAGGTTTCCAAAAGCTGAGAGACCACACACGTGAAGATAAAAAAAAATCATGGATCTAACAGCTTTGGTCATACAGTGTGTGGTGTTCAGCCACACGGTAAGGACAACATCACCACACACCAACAGATTTCACACACGAACATTCCCAGCTCAGACAGGAAATCTTGCAAAATCTCTCGAGATTAAACGTGACTTCAGAGTAAACAAACGGAGATACTTTGCAGACTATTTAAAACAGAGGGAAAAAACAATACAAAACAAAAAGGAAAAAGGTGTTCTTTAAAGGAGTGGAGACAGCGCGACCACCGGACTTTCTGGTAAGTCAGAACAGCTGTTTTGATTTTATTTTCCGCTCCATACGTCAGTCAACTTGCTTTCTGATTGGCTGCATGTCACATTCAGCAGGCTGCATGCTCGTTTGTGGTCGGAAGACACCACACACACTGCGATATCGGGCCAAGACAATCCAACATGTTGAATATCCCCGATTTGCGATCAGAGCGCCCCTAACGTCCTTCCGAGCAGATCAGAGCACTCTTAACACACCACACATGGCAGGAATATCTCACAAGATTATCTTGAGCATCATCACGATTGTCAGGGCATCCATAAGATTGTCAGAAGGGGAAGATCGGGTCTGATATCGGCCTAATTATCCTGCCATGTAAACCAGGCCTAAGAGTTTTGCACACCCTCTGAGGAGTTTTGCACTCCTCCACTGCTGCTCTGGGGGGTAGTAAGGTTAGATCTTACTTGTGTGAAGCGCCTTGAGGCAACTCTGTTGTGATTTGGCGCTATATAAATGAAAATAAATTGAAATTGAAAATCTGCAGGCAACAAGCAGTATTTTTTAATAATCACCATTTCTTTGTCGTTACAACAGGCAAAATACAGGTAAAATAATTCAAGTTTGTTTGGTTTGGTGGTGGACTGTCAAAAAAAAGCCAAATACTCAGTCTGCCAGTCATAACATTATTCAGAGTAAAAGCGAAGAAGCTTTTCTTCAGCGACTGTTCGGGGTGTCTCCTGCATTGTCCCCAGGGACAGGTGTTGATCCTCCTCATGCTTGCTGCTGTGATTTTGCTCCGTGAATTAATTTGCAGCTCATTTCAGCATCTTTTTCCGACTACGTGTTGTGAAGGTTTATGGACTTTTTCTGCCAAAGTTATTTGATCCATGATTGAAAACATGAATATAACTTAAAAATATGACAAATGAGGAGGGAAAACAGAAAGTGACAAATGCCTAAAATGTCAAAATGTATGGGACAAATGCCACAAATACATCATATTCAGTCACATATCATCAAAACTCCACCAAAAGCTTACATACCCCTGTTCTTAATACTGTGTGTTGCCCCCTTTAACGTCAATGACAGCTTGGAGTCAATAACCTTCAGTATTGACTTCAGTACACTAGCACCTACTGACAACAACAAGCACGTGCTTCTGTGTCAGATCAGCCTTCTCTCAGTAAAAGAGACCTGGTGACCAGAGATAAAGGAAAGAGAAGAGCAAAAGGAAGCAGGAGGAGGGGAAAATAAAGACAATTTCTCTTCACACCATACAGACAGATATCACCCAAGTCATGCACAGGCAGACAGTTTTGACTTATGGTTAAAACTTTAAACAAACTAATTCCGGACAAGTTATTTAAATTAACATAACATCTGTCATTTTATTAAGCGAAAATATCAGCTATATGTTTTAGTTTTAAAGTAATGAACTAATTTGGAAAGTTTTAGCATTTAGACACACATGCCGCAGTGAATTATGGGTAAATTAGTTTCCGGTTGGTTGTTCGGCATAACACACAACTTACTGAAATGTGTGGTGGGTTTTACAAATAGATCTGTATTTGTAAATATGTCATTCCTTCCATTTGTAAAAAAAGGCAATTTGAAAACTTAAAATTCTGTTTGTTAAGGGGATTCAGCACTTTTAACAAATGTGTGGCAAATGCTGTTCCTAGTGGCATTTTAAGAAACAGCAACACTTCCTTAATAAAATCTGTAAAATACACTCATTTGATTGAGCTGGATATTGCAAATGACATGACTGTTAACTATTAGTAATAGGGATGTCCCGATCAGGTTTTTTGGCCCCGATCCCATTCCGAGTCATCTGATTTTGAGTATCTGCCGATACCGAATCCCGATCCGATACTTTAAAAAAACTAAATGAACAATGAACAAATGCTAAATATATAATAATTTCATTTTAATCACGTTATTTTATTATTTATCACTTAAACAGTGCACTTCTCCTTGAGGTAGCTTGAACAATCAAGTAATAATCTACCAGACTTAAAAAAATGTACAAATTTCCATGTTATTTTATTTGTCTAAAAATAAATGTCAAAGGTTCCTTATGTTAAACAAGAAATTATCTAATCTGAAATAACAAGTGGTTTTAATTTATAGATGAAAGGTTTTTAAAGAACCATTTATTGATTTAGCTATTTTAATTACAAGTGTTCTAAACTGTTTTAAACAGTAATCAGAAATTTTGAGGTAACAAACAACAACAACAAAAAACATTTTAAAGGATTTTTCTTCAGACACGTGGTTTCTGCACTGATCTGTGGTTCAAATCCCCGCCTGACTGGAAAATCACTAAGGGCCCTTGGGCAAGGTCTTTAATCCCCTAGTTGCTCCCGGTGTGTAGTGAGCGCCTTGTATGGCAGCACCCTGACACCGGGGTGAATGTGAGGCAAAATTGTAAAGCACTTTAAGCGTCTGATGCAGATGGAAAAGCGCTTTATAAATGCAGTCCATTTACCATTTGTACAGATCAGTGGTTTCTGCCACTAGTCTTCCCTGTTTTGGCCCGATGCATCGTTCCTATTGGACAGTGTGAAGCTACGTCACAGCTCAGAGCGTCAAAAGTTCAAAAGTCAACTTGAAAAGTAAAAGTAAAAAAAAAAACAAAAAAAACTTAAATTTGGATACTGACAGTCCTCAGTGTCCCTCTGATGCTTTATTAGTGTTCAACAAGTTCAGAGCAGCGCAGTGAACGTGAATGAAGACGGAAGCTCTTTAAGATGCGCTCCTAAATGTGATAAGTGCGCACGTCGCTCATGCGCACACCATCTCTTGCTCTGTTTTGCAGACAAACGATCACAGAACAATGTGTTTTTTTCTTTTTGTTAATGAGATGACAGATCGTCGTCCTGAGGACTTGGTCAACACCGGGTCCTGCTGCGCACGGAGGGATGACTGAGCCAGAGGTTCGGTGGGAAAGTGTCCATCATCCTCTTGTCATTCCATCGATGGCTGCAGGTGCACATAAACCTTCTTGGAGCCGCAGCTTTTACCCTGACTGCATCAAAATGAACAGTTTTAAATTAAAAATGAGTCATCATAACATGACATCACACTCATGTCAACTTTGGAATTAATCTCTGCATCGGTTCTTAACATTAACAGCTACAGTCCATTGAAGCACACGCTAGGACGCTTCTAGTAGCTACGTCACCTGACGGAAACACCCGAGCACTCACAAGTACTTTGTTGTCGGACATTTCTCTAAATGTTTGCTGCAAATGCCGTTTACTTTGAAACCAGTCACGGAAGTGCAAAAAGTAATCCCAGTGGATCATCGGATGGTCACTAACAGTCTGAGGATTTTGGTGCAACATGTCCTTTAAAGACATGCTGATTAGGTGAATTGGAAACTTTATAATTGCCCAGGTCTCCCTTGCAAAAGAGATCTCGATTTCAATGGATCTAACCTGGTTAAATTAAAATTTTTCTCTCAGTCACTGAATCTGAAATATTTACTCCATGGTACGGTGGCTGGGAAGGGGAAATCAATCAGTCATGAAAACTGAAAGCAAAAGAGCAAAAAGACCTTTCGACAAGACTTGTCAGTGTAACACTGACTTTTCATTTGTTTGTCTGTTTTTGAAAAGCCTGCAGGCCACAATATTCCATACATCATCATGAAATTTTTTACTGAAGATTCATATCCTGATAGGCAAGACGTGACTCAATTTTCAACGTCATAGGTCATAGCCAGAAAAAGACTTGGAAATTTGGAAAAACTCCTATCTTTAAAATTTGAACAAATTTTCAAAAATTCATAGCTCTGTTAAAAAAAAGATCAAATTTCTTTCATATTCGACAGCGTTGTGTAGAATGGTATCCTTTGTCAGTGTCAAATGAGTTTGATCCAGATCTGATCCAGATTACAGATTTTGTGGCCATTTAAATTTAACATTGAAAACCACATTTAATGTATATTTCACATTATAGCTTAACCAAACATGCCCCAATCACTGCCATATTTGAAACTGAGGTGCAGACTGGCACTCACTATCACCTGACAAAGTTTGATCCACATCTGATCAAGATTGTAGATTTAGTGGACATTTGAATTTAACATTGAAAAGCCCAGTTGGTGTGCATGTTGCACTGTATCTAAATCAAAAGAGCCTCAAGTCACTCTCATTTGTGACAATAAGGTGCAAACTGGCACTCTCAAAGAATAGACTGATTTACCCACAGCACCAAAATTGGATTTTAGGCCTGTTTGTCTATCTTCCAGTAATAAGTCGGAAACCAAGTGCCAAAAAGCAATGACAAATTGTGCATAGCAAAGATAACCAATGTTCTATGAAAATTATCTGAAAAAGAATTCAGAAACCAAAAAAACGAAACAGAAAAAAACCTGACCACACACACACACACACACACACACACACACACACACACACACACACACACACACACACACACACACACACACACACACACACACACACACACACACACACACGCGCACACAAAAACTTAGATTCAAGTGCATGAACTAAATACATACTCCTGACATTTGATCACCTAATTTAGCTTATGAAAAGCCACTTCTAACAGGATTTTGACCTTGAAATTTTTTCCTAAGGTAAAATTTTTGTGGAATTGGAAAGTAGTGTTGGTGGAAGTTTGCAATATACAAGTGCAGTGCTCCAGTTTATTACTGTTTCTCCCTACAGGTTTCCAAAAAGCAAAACAATTCTGTTAAATTCTCAAAACTGCCTTGTGTTGAAGAGTGCAAGATGCTTTTCATGGGTTTCATGTTGCAGAGGATGATGCGAAGGAAGCGCCTACTCAGAAAATGGTAGGTCTGGATTACTGTATATCCCACCATACTATCCGCCTTCACATTCTTTCCCCACAAGATTATCCCAGTCTGCACCAATTAAATGTGATTATTCAATTGCTTTCAGTGTGGAAGGTTCCCAGTTTGAACCCCACCCCTGCCATATCTCTCCATGAAATGTCCAGTTGCATCAGCAAGGGCATCCAGCGTACAAAATGTGCCAATTCAACATACATATCCACCCCGGATTTGCTGTGGCTACCCTGAATAAAAACAAGGGAGCAGTTGAAGGAACTTAATTACTATTCACAAGTCATCACTTACCCAGTGTCACCAATTTTTTAAAACATGTTGAAAACTTTCCAGATTGCTGATAATGTTCTAGATTACTACCTTTACTACTGAAACACCCAATTTCAGGTCTCGATTTGGTACATGATTTGTCCCCAGAAGTTGTAGACAATCAAGAAAAAATTACTAAGATGAGACAGGCTTTAGATCTTTCACTTCAGTGTAATTGAAAAATGGGAACAAAAGCAAATCTGTTCCTTTTTTTGTTGAGTAATTAAAATGTGTAAAGCCCCAATTTCTCCACATTATTTCAATTTCTTGCACCACTTTGAAATGTGGAGAGCTGATCGTTGGGGTGTGGGTCTGTAATCTCTGAACGCTCCTGTTGAATAGTCACATTATAATTAGATTTTAAGCACCTTTGCTCTATTTCAGCTAACAGGCAGCCTCTTGCCCTCCACCTCAAGGGACATGATTAATCACGGTGACAATAGTTAATTACAGAAGGATGGCAGTCATGTGAGGCCCTTATCTGGGCCACTGCCACCAACGTAAGTGAACTGTTGCAGCTTTTTAAGCATGTTCAGCAGTCACTCACCAGAGAGCACACAAGACATGTGGGGGTGCTCGTGGAAGGATGACACTCTGATGACGGTGTTAATGAGTCTTTATTTCTTGCATAAAACTAAATAGACAGGACTAAAAGTACAGAAAGAAACTTTTTGATAGTTTGTGATTAACACCAAGCAGAATTTACACAACAGTAACAAAAATTAGTATTCATGATGGAATTAAAAAGGACCAAAGGCCTTGTAAAACTTATTACTCCATTCCTTAGTTAAAAATAAACTTCTCCATGGATTAAGAAAGAATTCTTCCACTTGCTGCAAAGGGACTACCATACTTTTTTAAATTTTAGCACTGTGTCAAAATTTCCATCCGTTGTTACTGCTGCAGTTTCCAAATGGCTTTAATGATCAAATGACAGGTCAGTCGTGGCTGATTATAGGCTGATACCTGGCACATGTGAGGTACTTAGAGCCACATAGAGACGACTTCATAGTGGCTACTTGATAGATTTTTGCATGGATCATTATTCAAATAATCACTGAAACGTCTGGCAAATCCATACGTGGCTCATTATTCACAGCTTTATTACTGAAGCATAAGTATATGAACTCACTCCATGTTTACTCAAAAAAAAAAAGTTTGACATACAGGGAGGTGCTGTCTTCATCAGCGAGGGGAAAAAACCAAACAAAAAAAACATCACAAAATGTTGAGCTCATTGACTAGACTTGACCAAAATGTATGGAGGCTCACAGCACACATATCCAAACTGTGGTCACTTATCCGAAATTAAGTAATGCGCTAATTCTGAAGGTTTGAGCTATAAACCGACACAAGGGCCAAAAGACATTATGGGAATCTGTCTTGTCTCATCACCCCTCCCCCCCCTCCACCTAGTACTGGATGGAAGTGTGAAAAGAGGCCAACATGCTGAGTCACACCTTCACAAACAGAATTTTCAGTTTTGCAAATGCATTTTTTTTCTTTTTTTTTTACTAATTGATAAAATAATGTATTTACAAATACACATCTACGTATTTATAAAAAACAACACAAGTTATAAATTAGAACTTTGTGTTTGTGGATCACAAAACGTGTGCAAATCAAGGACTATTTGTAGGTCACCCTGTGTGCATTTGCAGATATTAATGAGATAAATTTAACTCCATAAATACATGTCTTTTCACTTAAAAAAAGTAAAGTTTTGCATGTACATGCTGTCTTTTAAAGCAGACACACTGTGGATTATAATGCATTGCAGCAATGCATTATGGGAGTTCATGGTTTGTTAGTTTTTTATTATTATTAGTATTATTATTATTGTAGTACATGTTAATTTAGCAGTGTTATTAGTGTTATATATTTGTTGTGTTTTTATAATTCAAGGAATGTAGTTAGTTTGGTGAAGAGTTATGTTGTCACCATGAGTGAAAACAATGCTGCGATTTACCTCATCTGCCACTGTCTGAGCTGCTGTATGTTGAAAGTAAATGATATTTTTTTCCAGCGGCACCCGGCAGCTGGCACGCTCCCTTCTGCTGGGGTGTGTTGAGTTCCTTACGGCAGCCTGGCTGTTGCAAAACATGCAGCAGAAAGTAATTAATGTTTGGTTTTAGGGTTACAAAGTTTTACACTGCTCGGTTTTACTCACTATGCCAGCAAAGAAATGTTAGTGGACTGAAAGTTAGCGGAACTAAATTTAGCGGAAGCTAATTAATCCGCCTATGGATTTCAAAATTAGCTGAAAAACTAATCTGCTAACGAAAACATTAGTGGTTATTGGATTAGTGGAACTGTCCCCACCACTGCTGACATCATACTTACAGCATGCATACTTGACATTGATTGGTTTGTATATGCATGCTCATATATAAAGCAATCAATGTCAAGTATGGGGAGATGTACCCTACATCAGGATGCAAGTACTTCATGAAAAGTTCTTTAGTCTGACAGTAATATGACATTGTGAACCCAAGCTAACCTGAACAAATGTATACAAACATTAAAATTTTCGCTTGCGCACCCCGTAGCAGCAATTCACGCACCCCTGGGGTGCATGCACCATAGTTTGAGAAACACAAGTCGAGACATTAAAGCAGTGGGCCTGAGATCAGAGGATCCTCGGTTAAAAGCTCAGTCATACTGAAAAATCACTAAGGACCCAACTTGCTCCTGTTGTGTAGTTCAGCACCTTGCATTACAGTACCTTGACATCTGTGTGTGTGTGTGTGTAGCGTTCATTGTAAAGCACTGAGTGTCTGTTTCAAATGGAAAAGCTGTATATAACAGACGTCCATTTATGATTCATTGTGAAATACTGCCATAGGTCAAAACCACCAAAATATACACAAGTCTTCACTAACACCAGGACCATCTGCATGCAACAGTTTTTTCAACTCCATAAGACATCATGTTTCTAGACAGGCAAACACATAACTGCCTTTTCTCTGTAGGTTAGCTGAGGTAACTAATAATTTGTGACAATAATGTAGGGCATTGCAAAGTTCTTTCAGGCCCAAACCCTCTTCCATAATCTTTGGTTACTATGGAGAATTATACTGGTCAGTGAATACAATGGCACAGGAGATGGAGGAGAGAGAGAGCCAGGAAGTGAACTGCATTCATAGATGATCCATTGGGATTCACCAAACATCTGTTGGGGCAGAAGCACAGTGGGCGGCTAGTTTGCTCCAAAGAAGAGGTAGACCAGTTCCTGGAAAGCAACCTGAGCGACCCTGATAGAGAGCATGAACTAGGGCCTCAAAGTTCCTTGTTGGACATGCCATCTCCCACTGTTGATTTCATCACCTCTGAGCCTACCTGGAAGGAAATCCAAGAGGTAGTGACTGCAGCCAGAGCAAGATCAGCTCCAGGACCCAGTGGAGTACCCTACAAGGTGTACAAACACTGCCTGGAGCTTCTTGGAATCCTCTGGAAGATCCTGCGTGTGATCTAGCGCAGAGGAACTGTTGCTGACCAGTGGAGGCAGGCAGAGGGTGTCTGGATACCCAAGGAGGAGAATTCCACCAAGCTAGAGCAGTTCAGAACAATCCCGCTCCTTAGTGTGGAGGGGGAGATTTTCTTCAGCATCCTTTCCAGAAGGTTGACAGACTTCCTCCTTAAGAATAGTTACACTGACACTTTGGTCCAGAGTGCAGAGGTCCTCTGTCCAAGTCTGGCATTCGGCAGCCCCCCCATCAGAGCCTTCATGGACAATCTCACTGTCACCACAACATCTGTGAACTGTGGTAGACGGTTACTCCAGGGCCTGGAAAAGCTCATCTCTTGGGCAAGAATGAGCTTTAAACCAGCTAAATCCAGGGCCATGGTGCTGAAGAAGGTGGCAGACAAGTTTTGCTTTTTCTTGGATGGCACAGCAATCTATCACAGAGATAGATGGGATTGGCCAAGGTTTTCAACTGTAGTCTCAGGGATACAAGAGCAATCCAAGCCACCACCAAGGAGCTTGAGTCGTGGCTATCAGCAGTGGACAAATCTGGCTTACCCGGTAGGTTTAAGGCATGGATTTACCAGCATGGCATCTTACCCCGGGTACTCTGGCCTCTGCTGGTGTATGAGGTGCCCCTGTCGACAGTAGAGACTCTGGAGAGGAAGATAAGTGGCTACCTCTGTAGATGGATTGGCTTTCCACACAGCCTTTGCAGTGCCGCACTGTATGGGAGGATGAATAAACTCCAGCTGCCGTTCAGCAGCCTCGACGAGGAGTTCAGGGTCTATCGCACAAGAGAGGCTTTGTTCTATCAGGACTCCAAGGACTTGAGAATGGCAGCAGCAGGCATCATGGTAGGAACAGGCAGGAAGTGGAGGGCTCAGGAGAGTGTGGAGGCAGCAGAGTCTCGGCTGAGGCACAGGGCTCTGGTGGGAATGGTACTAGGGGACGTGCAGGGCTAGGAACATTTCCTCAGCCACTCTATGAGAAGGTACATGGCAAGGACAAATGGCAGCTAGCCCTGAAGGAGGTGCGCTCAGGGGTCAAGGAGGAACAGGCCAGTAGGATGGTGGGCATGCAGCAGCAAGGAGCATGTACAAGGTGGGAGGGCGTGCTGGAGAGGAAGGTTTCCTGGCCCGAGATCTGGTGGGCAGAACCCCAGCGCATCAGGTTCATGATGTCCTGCCCAGCCCATCCAATCTTCACTTCTGGGGCATGGGTGACTCTCCGGCTTGTGCGCTGTGCTCCAGGAGAGGCTCTCTGGAACACATTCTGAGCAGCTGCTTGATAGCCTTGGGAGAGGGCCAATACCGGTGGCGGCACGACCAGGTACTGAAGTTTGTTGCAGAGAATCTCTCTAAAGCAGTGGATAAAAACAACAGCACCAAGCAACAACGGGGAAAAAGGAGCATCGCCTTCGTCAGGGCTGGAGAGCAGCCACAGTCACATCCCAAACCTTCAACCGGCCTTCTCACCTCAGTGTGGACTGGGATCTACGAGTGGATTTTGACAAATAGCTCAAGTTCCCAGACCATGTCGCAACAACTGCTTTGAGGCCAGACACCGTGCTCTCGTCAGTTTCCTCAAGGCAGGCGCCTTGAGTGAGGATCGCATAGAATCAAATCAAATCAAATCAATTTTATTTATATAGCGCCAAATCACAACAAACAGTTGCCCCAAGGCGCTTTATATTGTAAGGCAAAGCCATACAATAATTATGGAAAAACCCCAATGGTTGGCGACAGTGGGAAGGAAAAACTCCCTTTTAACAGGAAGAAACCTCCAGCAGAACCAGGCTTAGGGAGGGGCAGTCTTCTGCTGGGACTGGTTGGGGCTGAGGGAGAGAACCAGGAAAAAGACATGCTGTGGAGGGGAGCAGAGATCAGTCACTAATGATTAAATGCAGAGTGGTGCATACAGAGCAAAAAGAGAAAGAAACACTCAGTGCATCATGGGAACCCCCCAGCAGTCTAAGTCTATAGCAGCATAACTAAGGGATGGTTCAGGGTCACCTGATCCAGCCCTAACTATAAGCTTTAGCAAAAAGGAAAGTTTTAAGCCTAATCTTAAAAGTAGAGAGGGTGTCTGTCTCCCTGATCCGAATTGGGAGCTGGTTCCAGAGGAGAGGAGCCTGAAAGCTGAAGGCTCTGTCTCCCATTCTACTCTTACAAACCCTAGGAACTACAAGCCTGCAAGCCTTAAGCATAGAGGAGGCAAATGAGCATACGCGATCAAAGTACCAGGAGCTGGTCGAACAATGCCAAAGAAGAGGCTGGAAAGCACGCTGAGAGCCCACTATGCAAGGTGTACTCGCTGCTTGGCATCACAGGGGCAGCAAAACAGAAAGCCATCAAGTCCACCATGGAGGCAGCAGAGAGAGCCTCCAGATGTCTTTGGATCAGGAGGCGCAAACTGTGGGCAAATGCTACTGGGACACAAGCCAGGGTCTGATCAACCCTGGCTGGGTCGCCGGAGGGAAGGCATATGTTGAAAGACCTGAAATGTCTGATGAGCTCTGGAACATCACTGAAGATGTGTCCCAGTGCATCTCAGGATGTATCTTTTAGTTTAGTTGTGACAATAATTAGGGCATTGCAAAGTTCTTTCAGGCCCAAACCCTCTTCCATAATCTTTGGTTACTATGGAGAATTATACTGATCAGTGAATACAACTGCCTTGCATCTGGAGGACCAGACTGCTCTGAATCCTGCAGCAAACCCAGGTTCTTATAAAATTAACAAGTAAGGAATACTGTTCTGGCCCTACTGCAGTTCCTAAATCCCCAGCTCTATAATGAAGGCAGAAAAAAAATGGTTAACATCCTCCAGGAATTTGTGACAACCAGGTTTCCAGTTTAGCGACATGCAGCTTTTCACTCACTATATTCTGGCAAGGAGTGAAGCTTATCCCCTGCATGAAATGTTATTTTTCAATGGACTTTCTTGAAAATGCATTGCAAGTTGGCATGCAGCAACAGTATACTGGCACAGTATGTAATTCTAAGTCCCAATCGAAGAATATTTTGAGATTGTAGGTGTTGTACTTGTGGAGACCATAACTAGTTCAATCAGCAATCCCCACTGTTCACTAAGCTGTAAAGACAAACAGCTGCTGCCCACTGGTGAAAGTTTAAGTCTCACAGCAGGACTGGAAGCAGTCGGACCATGACGCTTTGAGCTTTTATTCTCCAAATTCCAAAAAGAAGTTGTGACATATACAATTTAGGCCTAATGACAAGGTTAAAAAATTAAATATTTATTTCAAACAGGTAATGTCAACAGGTGATTGCAGTCATAATTTGGTACAAAATTCGTGAAAGCCTGAGTGTGAGTAACAAACATGGGATCTCCGGTTTATCAGCAAATAGTTGAAAAAAATATTTAAATGTTTAAAAACAATGTTCCTCAAAGAATGACAGGAAACTATTTTTATATTTCTCCCACTACAGTACATTATATCATTAATTGAGTCAAAGAATCTTGGGAAATTTCAGTGCATAAAGGGCAAGAGTGCAAACTTAAACTGAACACTCCACTGTTCTCCAATCCCTCAGACAGCACTGCATCAAGAACCATCATTCATCAATAGCTGATATAACTGCACGAGCAGGTATTACTTTGAGAAACCTTTGTAAAATGCTGCAATATGGGGTTCATAAATGCCACTAAAACTTTGCTTTTTAAAAAAGAAGCCTTATGTTAACCTTATCCAGAAACAGTGTTAACTTCTCTGAGCTCAGAGGCATCTCGGTTAGACCATCTCACAATGGAAACATGTAGTGTGGTGACACAAATCAGTATTCCTGATCTTTTTTGGAATAAATGCATGTCATGTGCTCAGGACCAAAGACAGAAAGGAGCATCCAGATTGTTACCATCACCACCAAGTCCAAAATCCAGGATGTGGCATCGTATGGGTTGTGTCAGTGCCCTTGGAAAAGTTCATTTTACTTTTGTGATGACAACATTAATGCAGAGAAGTACAGAGATTATAGTGCAACACATGCTGCCTTCAAGATGACATTTTGTCAGTTCACACCCAATGCAAGACCACATCCTGCACACATTACAAAGGCATGGCTGCAGAAGAAGAGGATATAGGTATTGGACTGGTGTATCTGCAGTTCTGACACAAGAGAAGGTTTCAGGTTAAATACAGATGACTGAAGCTGAAAGGCCTGCATATAAGTTTTCCCCTCTCCAATCAACTTTTTAATCAAACTACGCTGTTCTTCTGAACAATGTCTTGAACGTCCCATTTTCCTCAGGCTTTCAAAGAGTAAAGCATGTTCAACAGGTGCTGGCTTCATCCTTACATAGGGGACACCTGATTCACACCCGTTTGTTCCACAAAATTGACGAACTCACTGACTGAATGCCACACTACTATTATTGTGAACACCCCCTTTTCTACTTATTTTTACTAATAGCCCAATTTCATAGCCTTAAGACTGTGTATATCATGAATGCTTGGTCTTGTTGGATTTGTGAGAATCTACTGAATCTACTGGTACCTTGTTTCCCATGTAACAATAAGAAATATACTCAAAACCTGGATTCATCTTTTTAGTCACATAGCACTACTATTATTCTGAACACTACTGTATATGAAAAATATACTTGTAAAAGGGGTAGGTGTGTATAAGCTTTGCTTCTACCGAAACCCTTTCAGTTGCATGGGTTGACTGGCTGAGAAATCAGTTTTATTTATTTTGTTGTGTTTTATTTTGCTACAAAGTGCTTTTCCCTGAACCGAATAAACTTGAAACTTGACTTGATATGAGAAACTTACTTTAGATACTTAAGTACAGTAAATGTCAGATACCTTAAGACTTTTACTCAAGTAATATTTTTAAAGGAGGCTTTAACTTTTACCGAAATAATTTTATGGTACAATACTTGTGCTTTCACTCAAGTATCACTTTGAGGTACTTTATAGAAGAAGGTTTGTGGGAGGAGCAGGTCTGACTTTTTCAGTAACGCACGAGACACCCGTTTGGGTTCACGCTCATGTTTTACATAATCTCTTCCTGTTTGGATGAGAGTTGATTCACACCTTGAAAAAGATTTAAAATTTGTACATCTGCCAGGGAAGTGCAAAAAAAAAAAAAAAAAAAAAAAAAAAATCAAAAAGTGATTATCTTCTCAGCCACTTGCAATATATAGACATTTTCGACAGCTTTAGTTTGCTTACATACATTGTCAGCAATAGCCTGGAAGTGCTGCAGTTTTCCACTATTTAGTGTTATGTGGGCCGCTGAAGAGGAGGTACTGCTGGCCCACCACCACAAGATGGCGCCCTGCTTGAAGTGCGGGCTTCAAGCACGAGAGGGCGTCGGAGCAACCAGGAGTGACAGCTGTCACTCATCATCCGTACCAGCTGTCACTCATCCACTACTCATCACCACCACCATAAAAGCCGGACTGCAACTCCACCTCCCCGCCGAGAAATCAACTACCAATCAGGTAACTTTCTCTGCTGACTCAAAACGTTGAGTAATAATCTGAACTTCTTTTGCAGCCGTTATCCTGTGGTGTTTGCCTTATCTGTGGGATTGGCGTTTGGTGTGATCAGCGATGGCTTCGCTTCACACTCCAATCAGATAAGTGGTTAGACAGGAGCTGCATGAGTGTGTGATTGGAGGTGGAGGTTCTCCCTCCTTTACTGAATACAGACTGTGGGATTACTGAGTGTGCAACCTCACACTCATCTGGACTGTCTCTGTTCTCTGCCAGCAGTACTGGGTCTGACTGCTGAGGACAGCGGCCACCTGGGGCGCATGGCTTGGCGGCTCCGGTGTTCTTCAGCTCCGTTGGTGGTGGAAGCTGTGTGGATCCGGCTTTTCTCTCGCCAGACGTCTTCTATCGTCGAGCCTGCCCACACGTCACCTGGTGTATGATTGACAGTCACTGTATTGTTATTGTCTGTACATCGTTGTTTGATTCACAACATTAAATTGTTACTTTTTGGCTTATCCATTGTCCGTTCATTAATGCCCCCTGTTGTGGGTCCGTGTCACGACACTTTCACAACAGGATTTCTCGGCCAGTGTCACGGATCCCAAGGGGCGTCAACCATCGCTTGAACAGCCAATGGAAGAGCGAGGTGCACAGGCGCCAGCAGGAGGCGTGTTGGGTGAGCTGCAGCACATCTTAACCGCCTTTACCTCTCGGTTGGATTTAATTACCGAGCAGAGCAGTGTTCTCAATCGTAGGATGGAGGCTCTCACCGCCCAGGTGGAAGCGCGTGCTCAGGGCGCTGCTGCAGCACCTCCTCCTGCTGACTGTGTGCCAGAAACAGACATTCCGCTGGTCGTTCAACGAACCCCCCCACCTTCCCCTGAAGCATACATAAGTCCTCCGGAGCCATACGGAGGCTGTGTGGAGACGTGCGCGGACTTCTTGATGCAGTGCTCGCTCGTATTTTCACAGCGTCCCGTCATGTACGCAGCAGACGCCAGCCGGGTGGCTTATGTGATCAATTTGCTTCGAGGAGAGGCACGCGCCTGGGCTACGGCGCTTTGGGAGCAGAATTCACGGCTCCTAACGGTTTATATTGAGTTTGTGAGGGAGTTCCGACAGGTGTTTGACCACCCTCATAGAGGCGAGACCGCTTCAAGTGTGCTGCTGTCGATACAGCAGGGGCGTCGGAGCGCAGCGAAGTATGCAGTCGACTTCCGCATCGTGGCAGCGCGAGCCGGCTGGAATGCTGTTGCGCTCCGCGCCGCCTTTTTAAATGGACTGTCTCTGGTCCTTAAGGAGCACCTGGTGGCGAAGGACGAGCCGCGGGATTTAGATGGGCTTATCGACCTGGTTATACGGTTAGACAACCGATTAACGGAACACCGACGGGAACGAGACGGGGGGCGTGGCCAGGCACAAGCCGTCCCTCTTCCTCTCGGGTCCGAAAGGAAGCCGACTTCCCCACGCTCCACTGTCAGGGCTCTCCACGTGACAACAGCTCCCCCTGCTGACGCTGCTATGGAAACGAGCAGAGCCAAAAACGATCAGATCAGAGACAAAGGAGGCTGATCCGTGGAGAGTGTTTTCTCTGCAGCTCTACCGAGCACATACAGAGAGAATGCCCCAAACTGTCAAAACAACAGCACTCGTCCTTAGAGACTGGGCTAAGGGTGGGTCACAACACCCACGTGGGGAAACCCCGACGATCTGTACGAATCCCAGTCATGATCCTGAGTGGGGATCTAACCCTTCACGCCCCAGCACTGGTGGACATGGGGTCAGAGGGGAATCTGCTGGATAGCAGATGGGCAAAGGAGGTTGGGCTCCCTCTAGTGGCCTTACCGTCACCACTGTCGGTGCGGGCGCTAGATGGCACCCTTCTTTCACTAATCACACACCAGACACAGCCAGTGACATTGGTGGTGTCTGGGAATCACAGGGAGGAGATTGTGTTTTATGTAACACCTTCTACCTCCCGAGTGATTTTGGGTTTTCCATGGGTGTTAAAACACAATCCCCGGATTGATTGGCTGTCTGGGGTTGTGGTTCAGTGGAGCGAAACCTGCCACCGGGAGTGTTTAGGATCCTCGGTTCCACCCGGTGTGACTGCTAAGGAGGAGGTTTCAGTCCCCCCCAATCTGACGGCGGTGCCGGCCGAGTACCACGACCTTGCTGATGTCTTCAGCAAGGATCTGGCACTCACGCTGCCCCCGTACGATTGTGCCATTGATTTGATACTGGGCGCTGAGTACCCGTCCAGCAGGCTGTACAACCTCTCACGTCCGGAACGCGAATCAATGGAGACCTACATCCGGGACTCGTTAGCTGCCGGGTTGATCCGGAACTCCACCTCCCCGATGGGTGCTGGTTTCTTTTTTGTGGGCAAGAAGGACGGCGGACTCCGTCCATGCATTGATTACAGAGGGCTGAACGAGATCATGGTTCGCAACCGATACCCGTTACCTCTGTTGGATTCAGTGTTCACGCCCCTGCATGGAGCCCAAATTTTCACAAAATTGGATCTTAGGAATGCGTATCACCTGGTTCGGATCCGGGAGGGAGACGAGTGGAAGACGGCATTTAACACCCCGTTAGGTCACTTTGAGTACCTGGTCATGCCGTTTGGCCTCACCAATGCGCCCGCGACATTCCAAGCATTGGTTAATGACGTCTTGCGGGACTTCCTGCATCGGTTTGTCTTCGTATATCTAGACGATATACTCATCTTTTCTCCGGATCCTGAGACCCATGTCAAGCATGTACGTCAGGTCCTACAGCGGTTGTTGGAGAACCGGCTGTTTGTGAAGGGCGAGAATTGTGAGTTCCACCGCACTTCTTTGTCCTTCTGGGGTTCATCATCTCCTCCAACTCCGTCGCCCCTGATCCGGCCAAGGTTGCGGCGGTGAGAGATTGGCCCCAACCAACGAACCGTAGGAAACTACAACAGTTCCTCGGTTTTGCAAATTTCTACCGGAGGTTCATCAAGGGCTATAGTCAGGTAGTTAGCCCCCTGACAGCCCTGACCTCCACAAAAGTCCCCTTCACCTGGTCGGATCGGTGCGAAGCCACGTTTAGGGAGTTGAAACGCCGGTTCTCGACTGCACCGGTTCTGGTGCAGCCCGATCCCAAGCGCCAGTTTGTTGTTGAAGTGGATGCCTCTGACTCAGGGATAGGAGCTTTGCTGTCCCAGAGCGGGGAGTCTGACAAGGTTCTCCATCCATGTGCCTACTTTTCCCGCAGGTTGACCCCAGCTGAACGGAACTATGACGTCGGCAATCGGGAACTTCTTGCGGTGAAGGAGGCTCTTAAGGAGTGGAGACACCTGTTGGAGGGAGCATCGGTACCATTTACGGTTTTCACGGACCATCGGAACCTGGAGTACATCCGGACCGTGAAGCGTCTGAACCCCAGGCAAGCCCGCTGGTCGCTGTTCTTCGGGCGTTTTGACTTTGACACGTACTGCCCCGGGACAAAGAACCAACGATCTGACGCCCTGTCCCGGGTGCACGAAGAGGAGGTCAAGACCGAGCTGTCAGACCCCCCTGAAACCATCATCCCCGAGTCCACTGTCGTGGCCGCCCTTACCTGGGACGTGGAGAAGACCGTCCGGGAGGCCCTGACACGGAGCCCGGACCCGGGGACCGGTCCGAAGAACAAACTGTACATCCCACCAGAGGCCAGGGCTGCGGTCCTTGACTTCTGTCACGGTTCCAAGCTCTCCTGTCACCCAGGGGTGCGAAGGACCGTGGCAGTGGTCCGGCAGCGCTTCTGGTGGGCGTCTATGGAAGCCGACGTCCGGGAGTATGCCCAGGCCTGCACCACCTGTGCCAGGGGCAAAGCCGAGCACCACAAGGCCCAAGGCCTCCTCCAGCCTCTGCCTGTGCCTCGTCGCCCCTGGTCTCATATCGGCCTGGACTTTGTCACGGGCCTCCCGCCATCCCAGGGAAACACCACCATCTTAACGATAGTGGACCGGTTCTCCAAGGCGGCCCACTTCGTGGCCCTCCCGAAGCTCCCGACGGCCCAGGAGACTGCAGACCTCCTGGTCCACCACGTTGTGCATCTGCATGGGATTCCATCAGACATAGTCTCGGATCGTGGTCCTCAGTTCTCCTCCCAGGTCTGGCGGAGTTTCTGTAGGGAACTGGGGGCCACCGTCAGTCTCTCGTCTGGGTACCACCCCCAGACGAACGGGCAGGCAGAGCGGACTAACCAGGAACTGGAGCAGGCCCTCCACTGCGTGACCTCCGCGCACCCAATGGCCTGGAGTGACCATCTGGCCTGGATCGAGTACGCTCATAACAGCCAAGTCTCGTCTGCCACCGGCCTCTCCCCGTTTGAAGTGTGTTTGGGGTACCAGCCCCCATTGTTCCCGCTAGTGGAGGAAGAGGTCGGGGTGCCCTCGGTCCAGGCCCATCTGAGAAGGTGCTGTCGGGTGTGGCGTACCGCCCGCTCTGCCCTGCTCAAAGCCCGGACGAGGGCCAAGAACCATGCAGACCGCCGGCGTGCCCCGGCCCCTGCGTATCAGCCTGGGCAGGAGGTTTGGCTTTCCACAAAGGACATTCCCCTGCAAGTGGAATCCCAAAAGTTGAAGGACAGATACATTGGACCTTTCCCCATACTCAAGATCCTCAGTCCAGCCACAGTGAAGCTGAAGCTGCCAGCTTCACTGCGGATCCACCCGGTTTTCCATGTGTCACGCATCAAACCTCACCACGTTTCACCCCTCTGTACCCCCGGACTGGCGCCGCCTCCTGCCCAGATCATCGACGGGGAGCCGGCTTGGACCGTGCGCCGGCTCCTGGATGTCCGTCAGAAGGGCCGGGGGTTCCAGTATTTGGTGGACTGGGAAGGGTATGGACCCGAAGAACACTCCTGGGTGAAGAGGAGCTTCATCCTGGACCCGGCCCTACTGGCCGACTTCTACCGGCGGCACCCGGACAAGCCTGGTCGGGCGCCTCCTTGAGGGGGGGGTCCTGTTGTGTGGGCCGCTGAAGAGGAGGTACTGCTGGCCCACCACCACAAGATGGCGCCCTGCTTGAAGTGCGGGCTTCAAGCACGAGAGGGCGTTGGAGCGACCAGGAGTGACAGCTGTCACTCATCATCCGTACCAGCTGTCACTCATCCACTACTCATCACCACCACCATAAAGGCCGGACTGCAACTCCACCTCCCCGCCGAGAAATCAACTACCAATCAGGTAACTTTCTCTGCTGACTCAAAACGTTGAGTAATAATCTGAACTTCTTTTGCAGCCGTTATCCTGTGGTGTTTGCCTTATCTGTGGAATTGGCGTTTGGTGTGATCAGCGACGGCTTCGCTTCACACTCCAATCAGATAAGTGGTTAGACAGGAGCCGCACGAGTGTGTGATTGGAGGTGGAGGTTCTCCCTCCTTTACTGAATACAGACTGTGGGATTACTGAGTGTGCGACCTCACACTCATCTGGACTGTCTCTGTTCTCTGCCAGCAGTACCGGGTCTGACTGCTGAAGACAGCGGCCACCTGGGGCGCAGGGCTTGGCGGCTCCGGTGTTCTTCAGCTCCGTTGGCGGTGGAAGCTGTGTGGATCCGGCTTTTCTCTCGCCAGGCGTCTTCTATCGTCGAGCCTGCCCACACGTCACCTGGTGTATGATTGACAGTCACTGTATTGTTATTGTCTGTACATCGTTGTGTGATTCACAACATTAAATTGTTACTTTTTGGCTTATCCATTGTCCGTTCATTAACGCCCCCTGTTGTGGGTCCGTGTCACGACACTTTCACAACAATTTAGGCTGTTTAGTCAACATTTATCGATTTAGTGATGTCCTGCCAGAAACAGGTATGACTCTGTGATGACTGTTTGCAACTTCATATGCTGATCTGAAATCCAATTTTCAGCTACCTTTGTGTTGCCTCATTTGAAGGAACCAGACACATTTGCACCTCTTCCCCCATATTTCAGTATGTGCTTGGCAAACAGATGGATAACCCAGATATCAGTATCAGGAAACTTGGTGCCTGCACAGAAATGGGGCAGCACGTCTGCCACATCACTGCTTTGAATGCATTGTATAGTCTGAGAGCGTGTCAGAAAAGCACAGTTCTTCAAAGCATAAGATTCTGAGAGCATCACATCTTTTCTTCTTTTGCTAATCAAAATATATCTGTTTGTGAAAACATTTCCAAGCATAAGCAATGCAGACCGGGAAAACAATATGTAAATGTTCTGTCGTAATACAGTATGCATCTCGGAGCACATGCTGGCAAAATAAATGAGAGCAGGTGAAACTACAGAAGATCTAAATCTGAATACTTCAGTTCTTCTTTCCACAACCTCCCCTTTCTGTTGCATAACATCAAATACAACCCACCAAAGGAGCGCCAATGCACACCAGCGACAGAGTCATGGCTGATAAAACCTAAAAATCGTCAGCTCTTCCCCTTCTTCCACACATAGTTTTTGAAAACTGCCTCCTCCAGACAGATGTACCTTACAAGGACAAACTGTTTGTATTTCTTATTGATTGATGTGAATGAACGCCAAGACGCACACAGTGATTTGGAGATGTTCATGTATCCATCCCCTTACGTGTAAGGAAAACCTAGTGTGAAAATGATGAACAAATATTTTCTGGAGTTTGAGGCACATTTTTTTTTTTTCTTTACAAATTTGGGATGTCCTGTGATTTATACTCTGGTGTGACTTATATATACAAATATAAATGAATAAATATACTCAACAAAAATATAAATGCAACACTTTTGGTTTTGCTCCCATTTTGTATGAGATGAACTCAAAGATCTAAAACTTTTTCCACATACACAATATCACCATTTCCCTCAAATATTGTTCACAAACCAGTCGAAATCTGTGATAGTGAGCACTTCTCCTTTGCTGAGATAATCCATCCCACCTCACAGGTGTGCCATATCAAAATGCTGATTAGACACCATGATTAGTACACAGGTGTGCCTTAGACTGCCCACAATAAAAGGCCACTCTGAAAGGTGCAGTTTTGTTTTATTGGGGGGGATACCAGTCAGTATCTGGTGTGACCACCATTTGCCTCATGCAGTGCAACACATCTCCTTCACATCATCCGTGAAGAGAACACCTCTCCAACGTGCCAAACGCCAGCAAATGTGAGCATTTGCCCACTCAAGTCGGTTACGACGACAAACTGGAGTCAGGTCGAGACCCCGATGAAGACGACGAGCATGCAGATGAGCTTCCCTGAGACGGTTTCTGACAGTTTGTGCAGAAATTCTTTGGTTATGCAAACCGATTGTTTCAGCAGCTGTCCGAGTGGCTGGTCTCAGATAATCTTGGAGATGAACATGCTGGATGTGGAGGTCCTGGGCTGGTGTGGTTACACGTGGTCTGCGGTTGTGAGGCTGGTTGGATGTACTGCCAAATTCGCTGAAACGCCTTTGGAGACGGCTTATGGTAGAGAAATGAACATTCAATACATGAGCAACAGCTCTGGTTGACATTCCTGCTGTCAGCATGCCAATTGCACGCTCCCTCAAATCTTGCGACATCTGTGGCATTGTGCTGTGTGATAAAACTGCACCTTTCAGAGTGGCCTTTTATTGTGGGCAGTCTAAGGCACACCTGTGCACTAATCATGGTGTCTAATCAGCATTTTGATATGGCACACGGTGGGATGGATTATCTCAGCAAAGGAGAAGTGCTCACTATCACAGATTTAGACTGGTTTGTGAACAATATTTGAGGGAAATGGTGATATTGTGTATGTGGAAAAAGTTTTAGATCTTTGAGTTCATCTCATACAAAATGGGAGCAAAACCAAAAGTGTTGCGTTTATATTTTTGTTGAGTATAAATAAATCACAAGTTCCTTATTAATAACAAGTTATATTGGACTTTTTAAGGAATCAAAGCACTAAATAAAATGAACTAAAAACAAAAGAATAAATAACAATAATAAAAAAGTACACTACAACCATGCACAAAATTTCCAAATGAATGATCTGATATTCCAGAAAAAGATGCAATGTCATGACATATATGGGATTTTCCTCTTCAAGGGGCAGTTTAAAAAAGTGTGACTTACACTCAGAAAAATATGGTATTTACTGTAATTTTGAAGGTAGCCAATAACTGCGCCCAGCATGTATTTTAGATCTATATGTTTATTTCACTTAAAAACAAACAAACAAACAAAACAAAACAAAAAAAAACAAACAAACAAACAAACAAAAAACAAACTTTTTGTTTTGTTTCTGTTCAATAATTTTGGAATTTTTTACAGAATATTTTCATCATACAAAACTGCTTCGTTTGAATTTCTTTCTGAAGATATTCTGAATTATGCAGTTAAAAATCAAGAATGACAATAAATTTGATCAAAGCTATATTAATATACAGATATTTCCACGGTAACATTTAGGATCATACATAAGTGTTTACGAGATACATACCAAAAAATACGCACATACCAAAAAACAAACCCCATGTGTCCGGTTGAAGCAGAGCTTATCATGCCCACCCCTAATACCACAAATCTAACAAGTTACTCAACACAAGCTACTCAATTACTTTTTGGCATCAGAGCAACATGTTTTTCCAAGTTATTCAAGTTATGAATTTGAAACGTGCAAGACATGCTTCAAAAGTATTGCAACAGTTTCACTTAATGACATCATAACCTGTATGCCATCAGTGGTGAACTACTGAAAATCTCAACTTCTACCAAAATAAATGACTCAAAAGTATTTTTTTAATTTTAAATTTATTTTTAATTTCGAAATTGAAAGTAAAAAAGTTATTTTCTTCAACCCTACATTTGGGTCATATTCTCATGATCGTCTCACAAAAAGTCTACTGACTCTGGTTTGTACTAATAAAATTCCAGGAAAGTAAGACATTGATATGTGCCCTCCTTGTGCTCCATGCACAGATGCAAACTGGTTGTGCTTGGCGGCATGATGTACTATATAAAATTAAAACAGGAACACAAGCTCTGTGTTTGGCAAACCTTTGCTGCACTGATGATTTGCATACAGTCTTTCACCACTACCTTGTTTGGTCTGGAGGAAGGTGTGAAATCTGCCTCAGATCACAGTCCAACCACACCAAGACTCATTCCTTTGCATTGTGAAAACACTGGATATGGATAGTTCCATCTTTCTGGCCAGTTGCAGGAAGCAGAAGCAGGTTATCATCACTCATTAAACAGTAGAAGAAGAAATGAAACTTACAATAATTTAATTAATTGAAGAATTTGTTTATGGTGCTATAGCTTAATTCCTCTTTGTAATATCACACAATGGTTCATTTACCTGAATAAAACCGGGTGAGTCTGGGCTACAATAGTCCATTTGCAGCATGGTGGCTTAGTGGTTAGCACTGTTGCCTCAAAGCAAAAAGGTCAAGGGATCGAGTCCCACCTGTGGCCTTTCTGTGTGGAGTTTGCATGTGGGTCGCGTGGGTTTCCTCCGGGTGCTCAGGTTTCCTCCAACATTAAAAGACATGTAGGTTAGATGAACTGGAAACTTTATAACTGTCCAGTTCTCCCTTGCAAAAGAGATCTTGATCTCAATGGGACTAACTTGGTTAAATAAAGGTTAAATGAAGTCAAATTAAATATCCCACTACCTGTCTTTTCTCCCCAATAAAGACAAAACATCTGTTTTGTCCTTGTTGCTGTGGTAAGTGGTAAAAGTTTATTTTTTTTAAACTTCTGACAGCAAGTACCATTGTGTGTTGTTGGAAAAAATGGCATAACAATAATGCTGTTTAGTAGTTTAGGAGGTCCTATGACTTATACTCCTGTATGACATTATGTACTGGAGAAAAAAAATACACATTTTTTAGTAATAATTACAATAACTATATAGAGCTCTCCCAGAAATCAAAATAAAATAAAATAAATAAACTCTAATTCTAAAATAATAAATGCCAATAATAAAAAGAGTGCTCTGAGAGCACAATATTCCCTGCTGGCAAATGTTGCTTTGGTACAAGTGCTTACTACATTCTAATAACAGTTCAAGGTAATAGTTTGTTTTCAGAATGCAGACACCAAGTCATGAAGCTGGCAGCGTCTAGGTTTGTTAATCAAGGACCATAATTCTGGTAAAACTCTAAGGATATGATAATGTGCATATTACCAACCTATAACAAGAATTTGTACCAAGTTTCATGAAATTCCTTCTAAAAGTTATATAAATGCAGTCCATTTACCATTCTAAAAATAAGGAGGTCTTTTTTTCTTCATGTGTGGTACTTGCATTGCTACCCATCTGGTGACATGGAAATCTAGGCGATTGTAAAAGTGCCATTTTCTACTGAGATGTGAAGAAACATGTTGCATGTACACAAAACTCAAGTTCTGACAGTTTTGACAGTGATCTACAGAAGAAAAGAGTCACAGTCTAATCTTATGCTGTTCTTATAAATAAGAAACCAACTTTGGTCTTCATGTTCATACTTCAGCTTTTTCACTTTGGCACATTTGACAGGAGCAGAAATTTCAACTGCTGCAACTCTTCTACTTCAATGTTTCATGAGTTTGTTGTCTGTAAAATCTTGTCAGCGTTTGTTTGTTGAACACTGAATGTTTTAGCAGGAAAACTGAAGGCACTGTAACTCCCTGCAACTGTCTGAGGTGCACTAAGTAGGACATCTTCTATCAATTATCACATCATATCCACAACAAAAATCACATAATTGCTATTTGGGAAGACAGAATTTCCATCTCAGTTCTTAAAGGAATGAATGTCACATGAAGTAACTTTTTCTGTTCTGTGCTTATATTTCCTTTTATTCCGATTGTGTGTTTTTAAACATACAGTCAAGCCCATAAATATTTGGACAGTGGCGATTTTCATACATGTCAACCTATACGGATTGTCCGTAAATTATATGGAATTGTCCGAGTTTCAGAGTCATACGGACATACAAATAAAGTCTTATGGATATTCGGGGTTTTCTGTTGTAAATTTATTTAACTGTTGTTTTTCTTAACTCTGCGGACTTTCAGCCAGCCATCCACCATCTCCTCCTTGTACTCCTCATAGAAGCTGTGTGATGACGTGCGCAATGTGAACGTCCAATCAGAATTGGTATATTCAAGGGAAATATATTGAGTTTGTACAAAATACCAAGTGATTTTACTGTGGAGCAAGAGAATTCAACTGTGGAGGACTTCCACCATAAAAGAGCCCATGGAGATCCCTGGTGTTAGTTATTAATATATGGACGAAACTCCAGTTATGTGATACCGCCATGCGGTTGTGTGTACTGTAATAAAACTGATTTTGGTTCGATTTGGAGGTTATAAGGATTTTGTGTTGATTTTATGGATTTTATCACTTGGTTATACAGGTGGATCCTCAAAGGGGTTGACATGTATGGATTTTTGGTATCTTTTCAGCCTTACAATAGAGCTCAAAACAACAACAAACAATCACGCTGAGGCTACCTCCACAGCTTGCAACCAGACAACACCACACTAACCTATGAGATAGCTGGAGTCTGGTAACTAAAGAAGAACCTTATAAGAAAATACAAAGAAAGATAACTGATATACCGTACTGCCTTGAATTAACACCTGAACTTGAATAGGGTCCTGCCTTATTTAATGGGCGGGTCAAAACTTCATCTGAAAAAAATAAATGCCTGCCTTAAATAAGTGTCATGCATGTGCATTAAAAGGATTAGATTTGGTCAAGTCACTCTTTTTGCTAAGTCCACTGCGGAGTGGTACCTTCATGTGACCCTTTTAAAGTTCTCCATCTCGTCTTAATGCAATTTGCTGCAGGAACAGTGGCCTTTTCTGGATTAATTTGTCCCTCAACCAGCACCACTTCTTTATACACTCATCAACCTCCAAACCAGTGGTTCTGTATGTGCAATTTTCCTCCATAAATTGCAAGTCATCTGAGTGTCTTTTTCTGACTCCATGTTCGAAAGTTGGCCATATTTTTGGACATATTTGATCTATGATCAAAATGTAATAGACGTGCACACTGCAAAAACTATTAAAACATGACAGGAGAGAAGGAGTGAAATCGTAACAGTGACAAATCACAGCCCTTGCAGTGTTTGTCATTTAGCAGGTGCAGGTCAGGCTACGGGGAGGCTTCACTGCCACACAGAGGGCTCTGATCTAAAGCAGTTGTCTTTATTTTGCCACACCCAGGGATATGTGTGAAACGTAACACCATATTACAGTGCAGACAGCAAGCGGTATTTTGTTAATAATCACCAGCCTTGAATTATGGCCTGCCTCAATTAGGCGCCGGGTCTGAGCATGGTCTGAAAAAAATAAGCACTCTGGCTTTTAATCCATGAAACATGGTACATGGAAATTGTGGCCGCATTGAAGGGGCCACGGCGTTGTCCAGATATATCATGGTTTTTTTTTTAAATCTGCCACTGAAAAACAGAAATCTTTGAAATCTTTCTAATCCTGGTTTTGGGACCCAAAGAACTGCAAATTTTTTATTTGTCCCTGATCTGCAAAAAACAGATCAGCTCAGTCAGGTGGATGAACACACCTGATTTGGCTCATTATGTGCAGTTAGAACAAGGAGAACTAGAAAAAGCACAACTTTGGGTCCCAGGGGCCAGGATTGTGAAACACTGCAAAACTAAATCTACATCACCTTTTCACTTGCTCATCTTTCAAAAAGAAAAAAATTAAGCTTTTAAACTTTAAACCCGATAAGGTCAGTAGATCTTGATGACTGAACAGGAGTCAAAGTTTTTTTGTTGTTGTTGCTCTGTTAATGTGTTGGAGGAATTTTCTGAGGCTTTGGTCTGTACCCTATAAAATAATGCAATGAGTGAATAAACATATGGCATAAATACCATAAATGAATGAGGAAAAAGTCAATGCTAAATCACATTACTGTACTTAAAATCACATCAAATTGACTTTGAATCATACTCCATTACAAATTACTATGTATAAAAATGCATTATAAAGAGTATACTAAACTAAATGTAACTAGTACTGTGTACTTTTCTGATGACAATGATTATTCAGTAAAAACGAGTTTCTTCCTTCAGCAATTTGTTCCTGTTCTTTCTTCCTTTACTTTTACATGCGCATATTGACCGTGGGGACTTACATTGCGGCGTTGACCATATTTCTCCCACCTCATCAGGCCAATTAGTAACAGGATGATAAGCTGCAGCAGCACCGGTGTCCCTCAGCTCTCGCTGATGAGTGTGGGACTAATTGGGTTCAAGGTTGGGTTTAAGGCTGCAGTGAGACGGAGCAGAAAGTGCAAGCCGGGGCTAATCTAATCAGGTGTGCCATGAGACCGCAGTCTAATTGTGTCATTTACCAAGCAGTTAGATGTATATTGGGGCCTGAAATAGTTCTCCATTACCACATATCCGCCCACGCTAAAGGCGAAACATACATTCTGTGTGCCCATGCTTGCAGAAGTGTATGAGCAGGGGGAAGTATGTCTGTAAGTGTGAGAGAGTGTTTGAGTTAAGTGCAATCATCACCCTGCGCCTGCCACCATCAGCGCTATCAAAGGCCCATCTGGGAGGAGTGTGTGCATGTGTCTGTGTGCATGTGCATGCCTCAGCAGCAGATCTATGAGTTGAAGAGCCCAGGTGTTCCTGTTAAAGTGTTAATTAGATTAGTGCAGATCAAGTGCGGATGGCATTAGTTGGGGAGTAGATGTGGCGAGGGCATCCCACTGGGCTGCCCGGTCCAAATAATCCTTGTCATCCACCAATTAAGTTGAATTAATCATTCACATTTGATTGGTTCCCCTGAACTGTATGGCAGCCCAAGAAGGAGAGTGTGGAGATTTCACAGAAGTGAAGCACATGTGATGCAGGACTGGAACGAGAGCGGTTAAAGTGTGTGGAGTGACACACCAGTTTGATGAAACATTGTGAGACACAGAGTTTCTGCCCACCGGAAGAATCTTTCCATCCATACTATTTTATGCAGTGCAGCAGATGTTGGTGAGGACTTGTTTATATGTGGTGGTCGTCTTCATGTTCAAAGTGCACCCTGTCTTTCACCCAAATTATGCTGCTTCTTCAGGTCAGGTCTAAGTGCATGTGCCAGATCTGACCACCTCGTTTAACCCTCTGGGGTCCGAGGGCATTTTTTGGACAGTTCACTCGCCTGGCATAAATGTTTTATTATTGCTGTTAACAGCTCACCCTGCATCCCACAATCAAGAGTTATGTCTATTTTTTTCAGGACAACCTGTGCTTTCATAATATATATGCTTTTGTTGTGTTTTATAAGTGTAATAAAGGTTTACAATCAAAAATAAGGATGGAAAAAGTAAAGTGGAAAATAACTTTCCACACACATTTATTCAAAACACACAGCAAACTATAATAATAACTATAATAAACAACTGTTTTGACATTTTATAAAGGTAATTTGAGGTCTTGTGTGAAAGACTGTACAACAAAACGGTTCAAACAATAAACACAAATGCATATTTTGAACAATATATACAAAATGGTCTATGCGGTTTTTTGTCTTCATGGTAAAAGCAACAGAGTTATCCAGTAACATTCACATGCAAACTAGTGGAGCAATCCTGCTAGTTACACACTCTTTGTTTGAGCACGTGAGATTGTCATCTGAGGCTCTCCGTCTATTCTGTCTGCTTTCAGTGATCACTGTGTGTAATGGCGCAGGGTGCATTTGGAGCCCAATAGTATGTACTCATTGGAGCACCCAGGGGGCTATTCAAACGGGCCAACATATCACTCCTGAAAACGATCTTTGGCTTTCACGTGAGGTGAATCTGCACTAAGATTGGATTTTGGAAAACCATGTGATGGTGAACCAATTCCGAATGGACACTCACGTTGCGCACATCATCACACAGCTTCTATGAGGAGTACAAAGATTAATTTTTCAGCAACAAAAGTATGTTTCTATCTCATATCATTAAAAAGTTATTTAGAATTTAGTAAAGCTTGGTTTTAGCCGTCGTATATGACGGTGTCGGCCCCAGAGGGTTAACTGTCTGGACTGTTAAGCTTCCATTCTGACCTGTGATCTAAAGTAATCATCAGTCTGCTGCAGCCAGTTGTCAGTGGAAACCTTAGTACAGAGCTACATGGATCTTGTTTGGGAAAATGTGCAGCATGCCCACCATGTTGCAACAAACGCTCTCCCATGATGCAATGGGTCTCGTACAGGTCAACACAGGTCTCAACAAGATTATTCTGGGGAGTCTGAAGGATCTTCTGAAGAGACCTAGCACCAAAGACATCTACTCAGTGTCTGGATCATTGGGGTCCAGATCGAGCTGAATCTGATTTTAGTGATGGCCTTCACACGTGTTGGTCTGTTCTTGGTCATGACCACATTCTCCTCTCATTTTGTTAAAAGGTTTAATCTCCCTGCCACTCCCACTTGGTTCTATTGCTCCTCATTACCTGGTTTCATGTATGAATACCTTCATCCATTTGTAATTACCTCATCAAGGACTCAGACATTTCCAGCTCTTCATTTCCTGCAGTGTTTGTCGGACTCTCATTTCACTCAGCCATTATCCCCGTCCTGCTTTTGTTGCATGTTGTCAGTCATTAAGCCAATGTTTTTCTCTTTGGTTTATCTCCTGTTTGTTTACAAGCCTTGTTATTTCCGTCTTTCAATTTGTTACTGCCGTTCGCGTGTTGTCTCATTCTCTTTGAATCTTATTTACTTCTGTGCTTTCTTTTTTGTATTACATTTCAGGTTGTTGTTTCTGCTTTTCATTCGTAGTATTAATGAAACCATCAAAATATGCCATGCTGTATAGCGTGGATAACTTCAAACCTGCATCCCTGACATCCCACTTGTGTGGAAACCTTTCAAGTCAGTCAGAACAGTAGTTTTTGAGTTGTGCGACAGAAATGGACCAAGACATATGTATGGGGAAATTTCTCAGTAATGAGACACCACATATGTTAGTCTATTTAAAAAAAAAAAAAATGAAAATGTGTGTGTGTGTGTGAGCGTGCGAGTGAGTGTGTGTGGGACTGAGAGAAATATACTAATCAAAATCTACAGTTTTGATCCTACCTACACCAAATTTGGTGTGCTGATAGCTTAGGTCACTGGGCTCAATCAGTGGGCAATGTTTATTGCACACAATTACTTGGATGTACTATGTAACAGGGGTTATAATTTTGTAGCAATGAAATATTCAAGTTAACACACTGGTCAGCATCTACATATCTCAAAGAGCCAAACATTTTTATTCATATACGAGGTCTGTTAGCAAAGTATCGGACCTTTTTATTTTTTGCAAAAACCTGGTGGATTTGAATCACGTGTCCTTGCATGAGCAAATCTTGAACCTTCGTGCGCATGCGTGAACTTTTTCACGCCTGTCGATTGCATCATTTTCTGGTAAGCAGCCTTTGTGTGAGGACATGTGTTGTGCGCTCGGCGGATTTTCATTTCAAGGAAAAAGACGGAACGACTGGAGCAGTGCCACATCAAATTTTGCAAGAAACTGGGCGACAGCCAGGTGGAAACCATTGGGATGATTCAGAAGGCTTTCGGTGACTTTTCAGTCGTGCGACTATCCAAGACGTGCAAGACGTGGGCATGTCACAGCATGTCCTGTGAGACTTCAACACGGAGGCGCTTTTGCTCGGCTGTCAGCAGCAGCATGAATTTCACCGCCACTCTTTTCATGGCCAAATCTTCTGTCACAGTGGAATGTACCGAAAAAGTGCTGATGTCCACCTCTTCCGCAATTTGTCGGACAGTCACACGACGGTCCCGTATCACCACAGCGTTCACTTTGGAAGTGATCTGGTCATTTCTGCATGTTGATGGCCGACAAAAGCGTGGCTCGCTCTCTACCGCTGTGCGGACGTCTTTAAACCGGTTGTACCTGTTGGGAAAGTGTAGGTACACGGACCCACAACAGGGGGCGCAAATGAACGGACAATGGAGTAGGTCAAATAACAACACTTTACTGTTGTGAATGTGCACAACAAATACAACAGATTGCAACAATAGACAAGAGTCAATTCACAAAGGTGTCGTGTGGGCAGGCTCGAAGATAGGAGACGCCTGTCCAAAGCAGAACCGGAACCACACGATTTCCTCCGCCACCAGACCCCGGGAATACTGGAGCCGCCAAGTCCCGAATTCCCAGGTGGCCACTGCCTCCGCGTGTCGGACCTGGTACTGCTGGCGAGGAACAAAAAAGCGATTAACTGAGGATGCGTTTGCACCCAGGAATCAGTACGGCAGGAAAGCTACCTCCACCTCTCGTTGGAAAAGCAGTCCACAATATAATGCACAAAATCACAAAGGATACTGTCAAAACAGTCAGCTGAGGTATGTTACCTTCCAGGTAGAACGATATCTTGGCAAAGAGGTGGAGACGTCGTCCTGCTGATGTACCCCTGCTGATCAGGTGATTGGTAACAGCTGTTGCAGGTGATGTGTGACAGCTGTCACCCTGGCTGCTCCTGTGAGGCGGCTGCGCCCTCTGGTGCCTGGAGCCTGCACTCCAGACAGGAAGCCCTCTGGTGGTGGGCCAGCAGTACCTCCTCTTCTGGCGGCCCACACAAGAAGACCCCCCCCTCAACGGGCGCCTCCTGGCGCCCGACCAGGCTTGTCCGGGTGGCGGCGGTAGAAATCGACCAGGAGGGCCGGGTCCAGGATGAAGCTCCTCTTCACCCAGGAGCGTTCTTCGGGTCCGTACCCCTTCCAGTCCACCAAATACTGGAAGCCCCGGCCCATCCTACGGACATCCAAGAGCCGGCGTACAGTCCAAGCCGGCTCGCCATCGATGATCCGGGCAGGAGGTGGCGCCGGACCCGGAGTACAGAGGGGTGAGGTGTGATGCGGTTTAATTCGGGACACGTGAAACACAGGATGGATCCGCAGTGAGGCCGGAAGCTGAAGCCTCACTGCGGCTGGACTGATAACCTTAAGGATTTTGAAAGGGCCGATGTAACGGTCCTGTAGCTTGGGGGAGTCCACTTTGAGGGGAATGTCCTTTGTGGATAACCACACCTCCTGCCCTGGCCGATACGCAGGGGCCGGGGTCCGCCGACGGTCTGCATGGGCTTTTGCCCTCGTCCGGGCCTTTAGCAAAGCAGAACGGGCGGCACACCACACCCGATGGCACTTCCGTAGGTGGGCCTGGACCGAGGGCACACCGACCTCTCCCTCAACCACCGGAAACAACGGGGGCTGATACCCCAGACACACCTCAAAAGGGGAGAGGCCGGTGGCTGAAGACACCTGGCTGTTATGGGCATACTCGATCCAGGCCAAGTGGGTACTCCAGGCCGCCGGGTGCGCGGCAGTCACGCAGCGCAAGGCCTGTTCCACCTCCTGGTTTACCCGTTCTGCTTGCCCGTTGGTCTGAGGGTGGTACCCGGATGAGAGACTCACCGTGGCCCCCAGTTCCCGGCAGAAGCTCACCCAGACTTGCGAGGAGAACTGGGGACCGTGACCTGAGACGATGTCTGTTGGAATCCCACGCAGCCGGACGACGTGGTGGACCAGGAGGTCCGCTGTCTCCTGGGCTGTTGGGAGCTTTGGGAGGGCCACGAAGTGGGCCGCCTTGGAGAATCGGTCCACTATCGTGAGGATGGTGGTGTTACCCTGGGACGGCGGGAGGCCCGTGACAAAATCCAGGCCGATGTGGGACCAGGGGCGATGAGGCACAGGCAGCGGCTGGAGTAGTCCTGATGCCCTGCGATGGTCAGCCTTGCCCCTGGCGCAGGTGGTGCAGGCCTGGATATAATCCCGGACGTCGGCCTCTAGGGACGCCCACCAGAAGCGCTGCCGGACAACTGCCACGGTTCTTCGCACCCCTGGATGACAGGAGAGCTTGGAGCCGTGACAGAAGTCCAGGACTGCAGCCCTAGCTTCTGGTGGGACGTATAGTTTGTTCTTCGGCCCAGTTCCGGGGTCCGGGCTTCGTGCCAGGGCCTCCCGGACGGTTCTCTCTACGTCCCAGGTGAGGGTGATGGGTTCCGGTGGATCCGACAACTCCGCTTTGACTTCATCTTCATGTACCCGGGACATGGCATCCAATCTCTGGTTTTTGGTCCCGGGACGGTAGGTGATCCGGAAGTCAAAACGGCCGAAGAACAGTGACCAGCGGGCTTGCCTGGGGTTCAGCCGCTTGGTGGTCCTGATATACTCCAGGTTCCGGTGGTCAGTGAAAACCGTGAATGGCACGGACGTTCCCTCCAACAGATGTCTCCACTCTTCAAGAGCCTCTTTCACCGCAAGGAGTTCTCGATTGCCGACGTCATAGTTCCGTTCGGCCGGGGTCAACCTGCGGGAAAAATAGGCACACGGGTGAAGGACCTTATCGGTCTTCCCGCTCTGGGAAAGCACAGCTCCTATCCCTGAGTCCAAGGCGTCCACTTCAACCACTAACTGGCGACTAGGATCGGGCTGCACCAGAACGGGTGCAGACGAGAAGCGCCGTTTCAACTCCTTGAACGCGGCATCGCAACGATCTGACCAGGTGAAGGGGACTTTTGGTGAGGTCAGGGCTGTCAGGGGGCTAACTACCTGACTGTAGCCCTTAATGAACCTCCTGTAGAAATTTGCAAAGCCGAGGAACTGTTGCAGCTTCCTACGGCTAGTGGGTTGGGGCCAGTCTCTCACCGCCGCAACCTTGGCCGGATCAGGAGCGACGGAGTTGGGGGAGATGATAAACCCCAGGAAGGACAAAGATGTGCGGTGAAACTCACACTTCTCGCCCTTCACAAACAGCCGGTTCTCCAACAACCGCTGCAGGACCTGACGTACATGCCGGACATGAGTCTCAGGATCCGGAGAAAAGATGAGTATATCGTCTAGATATACGCAGACGAATCGGTGCAGGAAATCCCGCAAGACATCATTAACTAATGCTTGGAACGTCGCAGGGGCGTTTGTGAGGCCGAACGGCATGACCAGGTACTCAAAGTGACCTAAGGGGGTGTTAAATGCCGTCTTCCACTCGTCTCCCTTCCGGATCCGAACCAGGTGATACGCATTTCTAAGATCTAGCTTAGTGAATATTTGGGCTCCATGCAGGGGCGTGAACACTGAATCCAACAGGGGCAACGGGTATCGATTACGAACCGTGATTTCGTTCAGCCCCCTATAATCAATGCATGGACGACGTCCGCCGTCTTTTTTACCCACAAAAAAGAAACCTGCACCCATCGGGGAGGTGGAATTCCGGATCAACCCGGCGGCTAAAGAGTCCCGGATGTAGGTCTCCATTGATTCGCGCTCAGGTCGTGAGAGGTTGTACAGCCTGCTGGACGGGAACTCAACGCCTGGAACCAAATCAATGGCACAATCGTACCGATGGTGGGGGGGAAGGGTGAGCGCCAGATCCTTACTGAACACATCCACAAGGTCATGGTACTCCACCGGCACCGTCCCTAGATTGGGCGGGACTCTGACCTCCTCCTTAGCCTGGGAACCGGGAGGAACCGAGGAACCTAAACATACCTGATGGCAGGTCTCACTCCACTGAACCACTACCCCAGATGGCCAATCGATCCGGGGATTGTGTTTTAACATCCAGGGGAACCCTAGAATCACACGGGAGGTGGTAGGAGTCACAAAAAACTCGATCTCCTCCCGGTGATTTCCTGACACCACCAGAGTTACTGGTGGTGTCTTATGTGTGATCGGAGGGAGTAGGGAGCCATCTAGTGCCCGCACCTGCACAGGCGAGGTAAGCGCCACCAGAGGGAGCCCTATCTCCCTGGCCCATCTGCTGTCTAACAGATTCCCTTCGTAGCCCGTGTCCACCAGTGCTGGGGCCTTCAGGGTTAAATCCTCATAAAGGATTGTAACTGGGAGTCGTGTGGCAATATGGGTATGTCCCACGTGAATGTTTTGACCCACCCCTAACCCAGTTTCTAGGGGCGGGCGTTGGTGTTTTAACCACTCGGGGCAGTCCCTCACTTGATGCTCTATTGAGCCACAAACAAAGCACGCTCCGCGGGCCAGCCTCCTCTGTTTATCTGGTGCCCTAAATGTGGCCCTGCTCGTGTCCATAGCTTCATCAGCAGGGGGAGCTGTAACCACACGGAGCGTAGAGGCCGTGGAGCTTGGGGAGGGCGGAACTCGGTCGGAACCGGAAGGGAGAGGGACGGCGCGTGCCCGGCCACGCCCTTCGTCTTGTTCCCGACGGCGTTCTTCTAACCGATTGGCTAATCGTATAACGAGATCAATAAGCCCGTCTAAATCCCGTGGTTCGTCCTTGGCCACCAGGAGCTCCTTCAGGACCAACGACAGTCCGTTTACGAAGGCGGCACGGAGGGCAGTGTTATTCCAGCCGGACCTCGCAGCCGCGATGCGGAAGTCGACTGCATAAACAGCTGCACTCCGGCGCCCCTGTCTCATTGACAGCAGCACGGCTGAAGCGGTCTCTCCTCTATTTGGGTGATCGAACACTGTTCTGAACTCCCTCACAAACCCATCATATATCAGAAGGAGCCGTGAATTTTGCTCCCAAAGCGCTGTAGCCCAAGCGCGTGCCTTGCTGCGAAGCGGATTAATTACATAAGCTATCTTACTAGCATCAGTCGCGTACATGACGGGACGTTGTGCGAAGACGAGCGAACACTGCATAAGAAAGTCCGCGCATGTCTCCACACAACCCCCGTACGGCTCTGGAGGGCTTATGTATGCTTCAGGGGAAGGTGGGAGGGGTCGTTGATCGACCTGTGGAACGTCACTGTTGCGCACAGGATCGACAGGAGGGAGAGCCGCAGCAGCGCCCTGAGGGCGCGCTTCCACCTGCGCGGCGAGAGCCTCCACCCTGCGGTTAAGGAGGACGTTCTGTTCGGTCATCAGATCCAGCCGAGCCGTAAAAGCGGTGAGGATTCGCTGCAACTCACCGATCATTCCTCCTGCAGACGCCTGTGCGCCCTGCTCTTCCATTGGCCATTCAACAGCCGGTTGACACCCCACGGGGTCCATGACGTTGGCAGAGATATCCTGTTGGGAAAGTGTAGGTACACGGACCCACAACAGGGGGCGCAAATGAACGGACAATGGAGTAGGTCAAATAACAACACTTTACTGTTGTGAATGTGCACAACAAATACAACAGATTGCAACAATAGACAAGAGTCAATTCACAAAGGTGTCGTGTGGGCAGGCTCGAAGATAGGAGACGCCTGTCCAAAGCAGAACTGGAACCACACGATTTCCTCCGCCACCAGACCCCGGGAATACTGGAGCCGCCAAGTCCCGAATTCCCAGGTGGCCACTGCCTCCGCGTGTCGGACCTGGTACTGCTGGCGAGGAACAAAAAAGCGATTAACTGAGGATGCGTTTGCACCCAGGAATCAGTACGGCAGGAAAGCTACCTCCACCTCTCGTTGGAAAAGCAGTCCACAATATAATGCACAAAATCACAAAGGATACTGTCAAAACAGTCAGCTGAGGTACGTTACCTTCCAGGTAGAACGATATCTCAGCAAAGAGGTGTAGACGTCGTCCTGCTGATGTACCCCTGCTGATCAGGTGATTGGTAACAGCTGTTGCAGGTGATGTGTGACAGCTGTCACCCTGGCTGCTCCTGTGAGGCGGCTGCGCCCTCTGGTGCCTGGAGCCCGCACTCCAGACAGGGCGCCCTCTGGTGGTGGGCCAGCAGTACCTCCTCTTCTGGCGGCCCACACAACAGTACCGCTCCTTAATCTGTGTGATGCCCATAGGATCGTCACCGAAAGCCATCTGAATCAGATTAAACTATGTTTCATTTTAATTCATAGATAAAGAAGTTTTTTTGTTTAAAAGTTATAAAACAGTGTGTGAATATCATTTAAAGGCTCTGTGTTCACAACCTGAGAGGCGGATCAGTCAATAGATCAGAGTGAAGCATGTGGAATCCAACGTAGTCCAAACACACTACTAAAACTATAAATGTCTTATCAGGAGAAAGTGAAGTGCACATGCTTGTAGAGTCATTGCACACTTCACTGAAAGTTGTGTTATTGCGTTCGAGCCTTCATGCGCCTCATGTAAATCATCTCCGTGGCGTGCACATAGAGTGCAGTGAACAGAGAGTTCACTGCAAGAAGCAAACATCTATTAAACTATGTTTACATGCACTCACTTAAACTGTAAAATGTGCATTGCATAATCTTGTGCAAATGCCACAGTAATGTCAGATCGGTAGAATGGAATTATAGTGCATGCAAAATATTGGAGAAAGAGTTTGCCAGAAGTCGTTTTGGTAAAATACTATCTAGTTGACACAGACAAAGATAATCTCTGTGGGTCCACAACATTTGACCGAATAAATTCAAGTCAGATGTGGCTCCGTTACCACAAATCCAGAGTGATGGAGGACAAGGTGACAGAAAAAGGCAGATCAGTGGGACAAGGCATCGTTTCCATGTCATGGAGCAGGTGTTAGTGTAGTTGTGCTTATCTGTAGTGCACACTATGAAATGACAACTCAATGCTTCCTTAATCCCTACAAAATGTTTGTGTCGTCTCATTTCTTTATAAGTAATGGTGGCGTTGCGCGGATCTGGCATTTAGAGAAGAAAGTGCAACTGCTGAGTATCAGTTATGCTTGAACAGCAATATACCTTTCAGGAAGTTTCACCTGGGGAGAAAAATGAGAAATTGAAACATGTTTGCAAAAAATAAAAAATAAAACCAACAACAACAAAACGAGAGCACCATGTTTGTACAGCGCAAACCTCTGCCAACACTAGTTTCCAATTCCACAAATTTTTACCTCAGAAAAACATTTCAAGGTGGAAGACTTGTTAAGAGGTAAGTTTTCATAAGCTAAAAGATAACTCAAAATATGAAGGGCTTTTCAATAGTAAGTAAGTCCCTTTGGCTGCTCCCTCGTTTTCACGTGGGGTCGCCACAGCAGATCTGCATGTTGA